>NW_027521436.1:0-300000 GCF_052094955.1 Ictidomys tridecemlineatus
CTTATTTAAAAACAGATAACGCCCCTGCATATATACCCTGTGATTTTGCACAATTTGCTGCTCACTGGAATATAATTTTAACCCATAGAATTACTCATACTCCTACCAAACAATCCTGGCATGAATGAGCACATCTTAACCTAATGACCTGTATATACATACATACATACATACATACATATACATACATACATATACATATATATACACATACATATACGTATACATACATACATATACGTATACATACATACATATACGTATACATACATACATATACGTATATATATATATACGTATATATATATATACGTATACATACATACATATACGTATATATATATATACGTATATATATATATACGTATATATATATATACGTATATATATATATACGTATATATATATACGTATTATACGTATATATATATACGTATATATATATATACGTATATATATATATACGTATTATACGTATATATACGTATATATGTATATATATATATATACGTATATATACGTATATATGTATATATATATATATACGTATATATACGTATATATGTATATATATATATATATACGTATATATGTATATATATATATATATATACGTATATATGTATATATATATATATATATACGTATATATACGTATATACGTATATATATATATATATACGTATATATACGTATATATATATATATATATACGTATATATATATACGTATATATATATATATATATATATATATACGTATATATATATACGTATATATATATATATATATATATATACGTATATATATACGTATATATATATATATATATATACGTATATACGTATATATATATACACACATATATATATATATATATATATATATATATATAATGCCTTTGTAGAGGAAGATGTGGATCAGACTATGCTTGGCCTGGTGAAGGGATCCTCATCCTACAGGCCTATTCCCATGGAGGTGACAGGGTCTCAGTATTATAAGGCACTCTCTGAGGATCAGTTTACTCAACATAGCCTGATTTTCTCTTTTCATTGATAAACTGAGATACCAGAGGATTCTTTTGGCCTCTTGAGCCTCTTTCTCCTCCCACTGGCACCAAAGATGAGAATGAGTGGATTCTTCTTTTCAAAAAGAGGACCTCTCATTTCAGTTTAATTCCCAATACTGAGGGACCATTTGGGGAATGCTCTCTGGCAAAGGCTGTATTTTAATCATCAAGTGCATAAGTATCTTTTTTTTCTAAAAATTTAAATTTACCCACATTTTCAGTTAATTTGTCAGTTGTGAACATTTTATCTCCTTAAATGTTGAGGTATCTTTTAGCACTCTGAGCTGCAAGCTCATTATCATGTGCTTTTTTCTCATAGTACATAATCTGCCCCTGATAAGAATGAATGGTCCTCTCCAATTCTTCAAGATCTTTGACTTGCTTTCTATACTTCTCCAGCTGTTCAGTTACATGGCTGATGTTTTCATCCACTTCGGAAAGTTTTCCTCTCACTCTACCTGGTAATTTTCCTCTACTATTAATTTTCTTTGGAGTTTCATTGCATTCTTTTATTTAGTTCAATCTTGACATTAAATTTCTGTTGAAGATTCTGATTCTTTTACAATTGTGTATTTTTGACTGCAAAGACGCTTGCTCTGTCCTAAGATTTTTAATATGTTCTATAAGGTCTTCCTTTACTTTATCTACTTCAGATAAGAAAGTAAACGTTTTATTTCTTTCTCCTTCTAAGGTTTTACATGGGGCATTTAACGCTGTTCCTTCAAAGCTCCTTTTGGCTGATTATCTAAGTGAGCACCAATTTCTGATTCACTCTTCATTTTCAATTCCAAGTTACCATCATCTTTTATTTCTTCTCCAAGCACAGAAGCCCAATCTTTCATCTGAACCAAGTGTTCAGACAGACTAATGTGTTTTTCTTTCTTTCTTAGAACTTGTTTGCATATACTGTAGAGTCTTCCAATGTTATTTTCTGCTTATTAAAGTCATTCCCTTTTTCTTTCCATACTTCAGCTTCTTGTAAAAGTTGTTTCTGACTATCCTGAAGTTGGGAATTTTCTTTGAAAACCCCTTTTATTGCTTCCTTAAATCCTTCAGCATTCATTTGAAATGTTCTCAAGGTTGTTTCAGCTTTGGCTAATAGTAACTTGTGGGGTTTTGATTCATCTTCTAGGAACTTAATCCTTCTTGATATATCTGCCATCAATTCGTCCTGTAGAGAATGTTTGGTTTTCTCTTCTTTTAGCTCTTTTTCTAGAAAGAGTATTTCATCCCCAAGTTTAGATTAAGACCTATCTAGCTTTTCATATATTGCCTACAAATTTTCTGCTTCTATTGACTTCTCCAAAATGGCATCTTTTAAAGATGACTCTAAGCCTTCATTCTCCTTTTAAACAAGGCTAACTTTTTCAAGTAGTTGACATTTTTCTTCAATTAGTCCAGCAAGTTTTAGAGCCAGCTTTTTTTCTTTTCTCACATAACACCTGCTTCTAACACACTGACAACATCTCCACATAAACAGAACAGCAAAAAATCCAACAGCTGCATGTATCACCAACTCCCAAGGATATCCATAAGAATGAGGGCCCAGTTTCATATCTGCAGACAATGATGCTAAAGCCATGTATACTTCTTCCTGGACCAACTGCAAATACAGCTGAGGGGCAACCCTTAGCCCCTCCATCACACAAAGGCTGCTTGCAGCGTGAAGGAGACATCAAAAAACTCTGAGATGCTATGGGCATCCAGAGAGTCCACAAGATGATTTCTATGAGTCCCAGCAGATTCCACGGATCAATCAGCTACTGCAGACACAGTCTTGCCATCCACACCCAAAGGCTGTGGACACTGGGGTCTTTGTTCAGGAACTCAAACCTGCACCAGGCAACAGAGTATACTATTGTGAAAAAGCTCCAGGGGTGCAGGGTGGTGGAGCTGTGGGCATAGACATGGGAAGCCACAGTCATAGGCTCTCAAGGGCCTAGCACATTCAACTGCCTGTAAGGGAAGTCTGGGCCCCTTCACTATGCTGTGCATCCTAAAGCAGTGCAGGTTCAAGTCTGTCCCAATTGAGCCAGAGAGGACTCCTCTCCATCCCATGCACCCCTTGGTTTAGTTTCATCCAGGCCACAGTGGAGATTATATGCTATTCCATGAGTCATAATGTCAACCACTTTAATGTAACTAAAATTCTAAAACTTTGTAAAATAATTTAAACAGCTAGTATATCATATATTTTTATTTGTACCACTTGCCCTTTTATTGTAATGGCTCATTCCTTTTCCTCCCTTCTTGTCCACTCTTTTTTCCTTCCTTCCATCCTTCTTTCTCCCTTCTCTCCCTTTCCTTTTCTTCCATTGTTGGGAGTTAAACCCCAAGGCCTTCTCCATGCTAGGCAAGCTCTCTACCATTGAGCTACATCTACATCATTTTGACACTATAGAAGCAATCTGATTTATTTCTATATAAAAACTCTCAAGTGAGACTATTTCAAAAGTAATTTTTTTTAGAAAAGTTGCTAACATGGGCACAAATCAGTTGTAACAAGTTGCTTTTTAAAACTACTGCATATGCAATATTTCTTAAAAAAAAAAAAAAAAAAAAAACGTGGGGTTGGGGATGTGGCTCAAGAGGTAGCACACTTCCTTGGCATGCGCATTTGCACTGGTTTCAATCCTCAGCACCACATACAAATAAAATAAAGATGTTTCAACTGAAACCTAAAAAATGTTAAAAAAAAAAACTCTCCTTTAAAAAAAAAACTTGGAATTTGAGTTGGCTTTCACGTCAATTTTTCTAGACTACCACTTATTTAAGTCTTCAAAATCATTTTTTTCAGATGTTCTTTTGACCCCTTATAGGATGAAAAACTCCTAAGTAACTGGGTAATTATAAATATATAGCAAAAAGAAGGATAAGATGTGACTCTTTGAAATGGCTTTAGTTCCTGTAGATGAATTATGTTGTTGTTAAGATAGAGTTCATTGCTTGATGTAAATAAGACATCTAATATATTTTTGTTCCTAGTTATGCTTGAGTTTTTGATCAGCCAAATCTAATGTTTGAAGGAAAGCATTCACTAGTAGTCTTTGGTTTCCTAAATGTCTCTAAAGTTCAAAGGCATTATGCCACCATGTATGATTAGACCAATTCTATTTCTAAAGCCAGTTTTATCAACAAAAACTAAAACTCTTGTCCAGTTCCAAAGGGTATAAAAGTTTAAAAACATTTTAACAAATGTAATTATGTGAGGTTACAAATATGTTAGTTTGTGGTGAATATTTCACAATATACATACATGTATCAGAATCAAATTATCAATTGGGGATGGTGTCACACACCTGTAATCCTAGTAGCCATTTAAGAGGCTAAGGCAGGAATATCACAAGTTCAAGGCCAGCCTCAGCAATATAGGGAGACCCTGTCTCAAAAAAAAAAAAAAAAAAAAAGATCACAGGCTCTTCCAGTTCCATTAAGCTGCAACACCATGTCTTGCTGTCCTATGTCACCTCATGACCCTGTAGGCCTCTCTGGATGCTAAATGTCTTTTCTCTATTATAATTTACCAAGGGTGGTATTCAATTATAGCAACAGAAATCGTAGTAAGTTTCAGAGAGATTACTGGTCAAGGCACACAACTAAAAAGCAACAACTCTCACACTCAAACCAATTGTCTCCAGTTCCATACAAAACAGAACCAGTTAGGCAACAAATAAAACACACAAAAACCAGGCTGAAGTTCCTCTTTATTTGCCAGAAGTATTTCTGTTTGGATGTAAAAGTCACTAAATGAGAGTAGCTTGCTTACATTTATAGCATCTGTATCAAGGTACCTACATTCAAGTGAACTTCCTGAGCCTTTTCCTCATCTGAACATGGGGGTCAATAACAATCTCATCATCATATTCACTATAAAAAAGTTATTCCCATCATTAAAAGGACAAACAGAACAGACATCAAATGATGTTTCATTCCTTTCTACTCTCCTTTTCCTGTTTGTGGAAAGGAAAAAAAAGTGAAGATTCTTGAAAATCATTTTACTTTGAAGGATTCTAGGATTTTCAAATGGTATAGAAACTATAATAGCATATCAAATACTAATAATATACCAAACCACACCCAGCCAAAAGTTAAGTCTTAGTCAATTACCTTTGACTTTCCACTCTGTGACATGAGCACCAGGTCTTACCACTTATTTAAATGTGAGAAAGTTGTGCACCATTAACATCATCAATCCCCAGATCACCAGAGATGATGATGACAGATGCAGTACCCCATGTGCTTCCTGAACATTTCCAGAGTTCAGGAACAGCTATTTGTACACTTTCCCAAAACTTGTAATAACATTTCTTACCCAAATTCTAGTACAAACTGTTTTTCTTTGTAAGATGCAACATTCTGTTGTAGGGAATCAGTAGCACCCTATAATTAGTAACTAGTTAACTTGGTATGGTTGTGCATGCCTGTTAATTCCAGTTGCTCAGGAGGCTGAGACAGTAGGATCATGAGTTCAAAGACAGCTTCAGCAAAAAGTGAGGTGCTTAGCAACTCAGTGCGACCCTGTTGCTAAATAAAATACAAACTAGGGCTGAGGATGTGGCTCAGTGTTCAAGTTCCCTTGAGTTAAATCCCTTGAGTACCCCCACCACCACCACCAAATGAAAAGATTAATGTTTCCTTTCTGACACGTTACCCTAGGAAATGGGAATCTTCATGACCACCAGCACTGAGGGTCCCCTTCATTATTTGTTTGCTTCTTTGTTTTTAAGAAAAAGAAAGTTTGCTAAGATGCAAGGGTCAGTGTAGGATACAACATGGTTAGTGAAATATCACTGATGACCTATTACAACATAGTGAAAATCTTTCTCTGTCCCCTGCCTTTCTTCCACACTCGCAGCAGTTAGCCCAGAGCTCACTCACTGATTTGACAGACATTCATGAAATCCTCTGATTTTCCCAGCCCTGGGTCTGGGATTGTGGGATTACAACAGATCTCAGAGATGGTATGAGGGGTTATAGGGCAGGATGGATGTTATTATGCAGGTAAGAAAATGGGTACAGATAATCAGGGACTGTTAAAACTAAAAGCAACTTCAAAAACAATTGAACTGCCTAAGCCAGAACATTTTAAGCTTTTTCCTAAAAATTGCAAACCATAGATTTTCAAACCTAAAATTTACAAAGAACACTGATGCATAAACACAATTCAAAAGCAACTCTTCAGGCAGAGAAGAGTAAAAGCAGGTAGTGGGATAAAGCTCAGAGCCTCCTCCAGGGCCCCAAACTAGGAAGTGCATCTCCTTACCAGAGGTCAAACCACACAGTTTGAAAATCAGTGACTTTGTCATCAAACTAGATGGTGGTGATGGCTAAGAACTCCTGGGGCTGTGCACAGGATGCATATCCTGAGGAGGGAGAGAGTATTGCTTTACAAGGGTGGATTTAATGATGTGTGGGCTAAATTGAAAGAAAGCAAGTATTTTAAAATGTACCATCACCTGAGTTTGCACATGTGGTCTTTGTCAAAAGCTGAGCATCAATGGGTCAGTTGCTCAGGGTTAGGTATGCAGGACCTTGCTCACCAGGCTCGTTAAGGATTTTCAAAGGCTGATGTGACTCCATTGGACTTAATCTTTGAGTAGCTGCAGAGACTCATGCCCCATGGATGACACTCAGCCACAGCCCTCAGATGCTGGTCATTGAGAAGAGAATCCTAGCCAATGAAGACAAACTCTAATGATACATTCTGCAAAGTCATGGGCTCTGGTGGCTCTGGGCAAAGCCAGTTCCCCCCCCCACCCCAAATATACACGTTAGTGGTTCAGCACTCCCAGGCCTACACTGAAACTTCCACCTGATGTCATCAGAAGACTGAAAATGAATTTGAACTGAACCAGTGCTGGATGGGCTACGGTCTTGCCCATTGCTGGGTCCTGGAACCCTCCACTTGTCTTCAGTACCATCACATCCTCAGCTGCCTGAAAACCTGAAGCAATTTCATCTGCGCATTGTGCCAAAAGGAAGTACTAGCCCTGGCCACTATGGCCACCTACTAGTCACAAGGTCCTGTGAGCGTGGACCAGAAGCCCATGTGCTCCTTTCCCAGCCTGTTGCTGTCCTCTGAACACCTCATGGAGAGGAAGCACTCTTGCTCTTGAAAGAGTGACCAGCCCTGTTATCGTTTGGATGTGTAGTATCCTCCTAAAAGCTCTTATGATAGGCAAGGTAGCAGTGTTTAGAGCTGAACTGATTACAATACAAGAACCATGACCCTAATCAATGGATTAATCCATTTGATGGATTTGAAGACTAATGTACTGGGTGGTAACCATAACTAGGTGTGGCATGGCTGGAGGAGGTAGGCCTCTGGGGACATGCTCTTGGGAATTATATTTTGTCCGCCAATCTCCTCCCTCTCTCTCTGATTCCCAGTTGCCAGGAGCTGAACAGATGTCCTCTGGTATACCCTGCTGTATAATCTTCTGCCTCACTCTTAGGCCCAGAGCATTTGAGTTGGGTCAACCATGGACTGAGACCTGTGAACTCATGAGTCTAAATAATGTTTTCTTCCTGTAAATTGTTATTGTGGGGCATTCTGGTCACTGTGATGTACAGCAGGTGAACACAGGTCCTTGAAACAGCCAACTCCTTCATCTGGACTCAGCTTGGATAGGCTGATGCCTGTCCCTCCCTGATAGGTGACACACTAAGACACACAGAGCTCTATCAGTGTTGTGGAACCAGCCCCATTTCTGTCTTCTAAGCCATCTGTAAAACATAGCCATCATTGTTCCCTAGGAAGGTTCCAGTTCTGGCTCACAGTTATGGATCCCCTATGGCGTACTTGCCTCCTTCCAATTGTTCTGCAGCCTTCACTTGTTAATAATCAAGATGGCCCAGGGAGGCACACGTTCTCACCAATGCTCCACACCCAAGGACATGGAGGCACAGGGAGGTTAATTAAATCACCCATGATTACACAGTTAGCAAGAGGGGCAGCCAAGATGGGAGTTCCAGGGATGCTTTTCTAAGCCATTTTGTGGATTGGCCTGCTGAGTAGACAGGACACAGTGTCCCCACTGCTGCCTGAAGAGGCTCACCCTGTGGCCTGGCCTCCATGTATACAAGGAAGCCTGTGGCCTAGTGGAGGGACCCGAGTGAGCACAGAAGCTCCTGACAAGCTTTGGTGAGGACGTTAAGTGATGGGAATCCACCATGTCCATGGAGCATCTGGGCACTGTCAACCCTGTGAAGAGCAGCTTGTCTAATGGAATTGATGTTATGGAGACTCCGGGTCCCAGCAATGCACTCTTGGTGTATCCTCAGCAGAAATGTCATGGGACACATGTTCAAGGTCTCCACTACAGTACCATGGCATGGGTACGAGTCCCTGGGCCTGCAGATGACCCAAGCAGCCTCTTGCAGCACAGATACACACCTAGGCATGCCCACCTGAAGGCACACTATGCACCATGACTGACAGGATGAAGCCTAATCCAGCAAAATCAGACATGGAAGAATGTACATGAAGTCTGAATCAGGTGAAACTCAGATGTGGCCTTAGTGAGCAGCATTGGGCAGCGTGGAAACAGAGGAACACAGGAAGCCACTGCCTGAATCACCAAGTGATGACTTTAGAGGCTGTGGTCAGGAAAGGGGACAGAAGCATTCCAGGAGCCCCTGCATCCTAATGTGGCACCTGAGTGTTCATTTCAACTGCCTGTCAATGATCATAAAGGCATGTGCTCTTTCTGCATGTGTGTCCTATTACACAATTTTAATACAGAAAAGTAAGGGTTCCACCAACATGAGTAGCAGTTCCCTAGCTCACCTAGTGGGATCCCTAATTTTCCTCCAACTATCCATAAGATCCCCCTCTATGCCCAAGTGACTTTGGGCCACTTTGTCCACAACTACAAATTTGCCTCTTAAGATCTGCTTTTCCATCAGATACCAGCACTCCACCTGACTCCAGCTTTATCTTCAAAGTCTGCATGTGTGAAGCTGGCTTTGAACTTCTGCCTCAGGCTCCATGTGACAGGACACCAAGCTGAAGCACACTATTTAAACATACAAGACTCCTGTCATCTTTGTCTTGGTTCCAGAATCAACAGCAAGTCTAGTGAAGCGAGCCCTCTGTTGATTATTCATCTAATTATCAGTGATAGGAAGGGAAGAGAGCAAGATCAACAAGTAGATCTGGCTCCGATGCCAAATTCATCCCTGATTCTAGAAAAGGGGGCAACGCTGTGACTCACTTTCCCCACATCTGTTCCTGCTTTAACGTCACAAGAGGTGGATATTTTAAAAGAGAGAGGGGTTAGCAGACCAGGGGTCATCCCAGGCCTCCTCCTCACCCTCGAACTCTGACTCACCATGAGGCTGGTGCTTCCTGATCCACAGTAATAGCCCTGCACCCCACACCTCCATGCCCTCCTCCTCCTGCTTGCAGTCTCTATTCCACCTGCAGGCCACCCTGCTGATGCACAGGTTTTTAGAGAGTAGGGCGACAGCTGCATTTGGAACAATAAAAAATGCAAAGAAAAAAAGTATAAAACAAAGGCACCGAAGAGGAGAAAGAAAATCTCCTGTGAGGAGTGGAGGTGGCTGTATAGTTACAAGGGATGTGGTTTATTTTCCTGGCAAGGCTTGGAAGTACAGAAACCCAGCCAGGCCCTGATCTCACCAATGCCTAACAGCAATATCTGAAAACACGGAGAACAATTAGTCCCTCTTTACCAAGGATCCCTGAAATCTTGCTGGATTCCTCTCTTGTGACATAACCCACAGCTTTGTGCCAGGGTTCTGCCTGCTTCCTCACAGGCTGTAGCCTCTGTCCCAAGACCCAGAACTTGACATTCACTGTCAACATACCCCCTAGAAGATTCTAACAAAGTTTTCTTTTCCTTTACCCACCCCGAGTACAGCCCCTCCTCCAGCTTCCCATACCTCTTCAGACTCCATGGCCAGGGGTGTTGCCACCTCAGAAAGTCCATTTGTCTCTGGCGATGGGGATGCTTTGGGCTACAAGGAACCACATTCCCAACTAAGTAAGTTCTGAAAATATCGAGAAATTTAGAACAAAACCTGGAAGGATGACACCAGGCATTACCTACCCCAGGTTTGCCCAGAACAAGGGGAAATGGCCATTTAGGGAGAGCAACCTCTTTACCAACATGGACTGTGACTCTCCAGTAATCTTCCCACCCCTGAGACAAAAGTACAAAAGTGATTGAAGATGCTCAATCACCAAGCTGACTCACTTCTTGACCCTGTCCTGACTCACATCTTGGAGTCATTGAATAGAAGACCGAATCTTCTAAGGGTCACTGTTCCATGTTTCTTTCTGAAATGCTTCTGTGTGGCTGTGGAGCCACCAGAAATCTAGGTAAACTGACTCTGACCACAGGTGACAGCCTGGTGAGCTTCAATTGGTGGACATTAGCATCATGATCTTGTTTCTAATGTTATTTGGCTCAGGTCCCAATATCTACTTTAAAATTCAGAACTTTTTTCAGCATCACAGATTACTCTGAACAGGTCTCTACATCCAGCTGCCATTTTGCAAGAGATATGGAAGAAAGAGAAAGGAAGGTGTGTACAATATTCTAAATATGAATTAGCAAAATCCACATGTGAGGACCTCCATGGGTCCCAGGGCCTGCCACTATAACAAAGAGACCAAGGAAAAGACACACAGGGCGGGGAACCTGCAAACCAAGAACTGCACAAAGACATACCAAGTGGTGCATGGGGTGTCTGTCTTAGCCCTTGAGCATGTGTGCCCTGGGGCTGGTTACTTCTGGAGGGAGGAGGGACTAGGGCTAGGATGCAGCCATGTGGAATGCTGACAAGGTGCTGTTCTTGACTTGGTTCTAGGGTGTTCCACATAATTTTTCACTGTTACACCTTTTTCTCTGTGGTCCCCTCCCCTGCTTTGTACTTGCATTGCCTTCCATTACTGTGTCAAATATCTGAGGTAATCAGCTTAGAAAGACAAAGGTATATTCTGGCTGACTATTGCAGGCTTCACTCCATGGTTGGTTGCCCTGTTGTTCTTGGACCTGGGGTGAAACCACATATCACCCTGGCAGTTCATGGTTGCAAGTGACTCACTTAATGGTGGCTGGGAAGCAGAGAGTGGGAAATTAAGAGACCATGGTTCCTCAGTCCCCTGAAAGGAGGCCCTTAAAAGGAAGCTCCCCACTAGCCTCCCTCTTAAAGATCCCACCTCCTCCCAATAGCACCTGTGGCTGTGATCAAAGCTTTCTCACCTGGGCCTGTGGGGATCATTCCAGATTCAAACTTTAGTAGTGGCAGTGCTTCATTTAAAAAGGAAAGGATTGGAAGTATACCCTCCACTGCTCTTTTCCTACAGATAGGAATCTAGAGATGGAGAAGCCAGGAGCCCACTGGGGTCATCCCAGCCACCAGGAGAGGCCAGAACAATGGAGGCATGGAGTGGAGGCCAGGTTCTGGATGCACTGCAAGTAAGAATCAGCACAGCTGCTGACTACTGAATGGAGCTTAAGGAAAGAGAAGATGGCACCAGGGTGGAGCTCAGGGGCACAGCACTTGCCTGGCATGTGTGAGGCCCTGGATTCCATCCCTTGCAGAACAAGAGAACTTTTTTAAAGAAATAAATAGGAGACACAAGGTCAGGCCTGTGTTTCTCCTTCCTTTGTTGCACAACCAGACAATACAAAACTCTTTCAGCTTAGGATGTTATTGGTCACCGCTGGGGAAAAACAGCAAAATGCAGGGAGATGTCAGAGAAATCTGCTTTGTAGCAATAACAGTCCCAGTTCCCCTGGCCTGCATTCTTGTCCCTGACAGGGGACTGTAACTTTGTTTCTGTTATACCATTAGCTGCAGGCAGCATCTACCTGGTCCAGGGAAACTGTCAGTCTAGACACCAGGAAGAGTCATGGTTCCCCTGTGTCACCAGATCACCCACTGGGAAGGTGCTCTTGGAAGGAAGGCTGTCTGCAGCTTCAGTTGTTACAGGGTGGGGACTCGGGAGTCTGTAGCCACCTGCCCTGGGAGTGAGGGAACTGATCCCAGTGACAAATGCAGATGCCTCCTCCCCCAACTCACATGGTTAGTTGATTGGTGAGACCAGAAATCTGTTGCTTTGGGAAAAGAGGGAAAGCAAAATTGTTTCTGCTTCAAGAAACTGCTAATTCCCAGTTATCTTATTTGTTAAGAAAAGGGGATTTCATTTTCCATGTACTTCTGCATTTAAATCTACATTCAGAGCCAAAGAACAGAGTAGCTCAGATGGGGATCTACACCTTGCCTTGACCTTTATCCCAAAAGACTTGCCCCTGAGGTAGAAAAATCTCCTGTCTTCAGCGGCAGTTGTCTTGGTTTTCCCAGCTCCAAGTAACATACTGTATGCACTCAATTAAAGTTAATTTTGCATGAGTCAATGAAGACTAATCCATTTCTGAAGCATCCTTAGCATCAATATGTAGCCTGTGCTTCATGACGCTTTCCTTACACAATCTCTCTTACTTGCAGGTCACCTGGCAGAATTCCTTATCTTTATTCACCAGATCCACATTTTAGAGTTGTAGTTAGTTTTGCATTCACTCACACAACCATTTATCCTGTAACCACTATTTATTTGCCAACCACTGTTTCACAGTAGCTTATGATACATCAGTAACCAAGAAAAATAGTCACCTGCCTTGTGGGTGCCATTCTGATGAAGAGCAGCAGACAACAAATAATAAATACAATAAATAATCCAGTAATTCAGAAAAAGTAGATCTATGGGGGTGCAGAGTATCACAAGGGATCTGATGCAGGAGAAGGGACTTACTGTATCATCTTAACATCTTATCATAGGAACACAATTTCCAGAACCTGTCTTATATGTCTACTGAAGAGCAACCTTGACTTTTTAATTTTCATTTAACAGTGTGCCAAAATATATTAAATGAGAATACCAAAACCCTAGAGAAAATACAGAAGTATTACTGAGCCTATGGAATAAAAATGAGAATGAGAATGCCTAGGATTCTCAGAAGTTGTTTATTCATAAATAACTTTTTAATCATGTTTTGTTTACAAAACTTCAGAGAATATGGAAAATATTTTAAATTTGTCGCTAACTGATATATAAAATGTAAAAATTCTATGTATTTAGAGAGTACCATGTGATGATTTGATACACCAAATAAGGTATGTTTATATCAGGTTAAAGACACCTACCTCCTTAAACATTTACCCTTTTTATATAGTGAAAACATGTGGGCTCTTTTCTTCCACTTTGTTGAAATATACCATATCAACAGCATTCCAGAAAATGTTTGCTATTGGTTTTTATTTATTTATTTATTTGCCAATGAGCCTTAATTTTATTTATTTAAATGTGGTTCTGAGATTTGAACCCAATACTTCAAAGGAGCTAGGCAAGTGCTCTGCCACAGAGCTACAAATCCAGCCCTGTTTGCTACTATTCTGCTTTACTTATTTCTGCAGCACCAGGGACTAAACCCCAGGGCCTTTTGCACTGGGCAAGGGCTCCACCATAGAGGTACACTCACAACCCAGCAGAAAGCATATCTGGAAGGAGTGAGACGATGGACTGAATCCTCTCCTGAAAGGAACAAAATTGGGCTACTTCAATTATTTTTTTCTATTTGGTCTCATGGCTTTTCAATTACAAAAGCCATGCATATTCTTTGTTAAAAAAAAAGATCCATACTGCAGAGGTTTATCAATTAAGTCTAAAGTTCTCAGAGAACTGAGAAGAGTTCTTTTATTTTGGCTTTCCAAAAGTATAAGTATGTTATATACCTATGTTTGTTTCAAAAACATGGAAATGCATATCTCCTTAACAGATATTAAATTCAGCACAATGGCCTATGGGCAGAGAAATGAAGGAGGTTCTCATTCTCTATTTTTTGTTTGTTTGTTGACATTGAGGACCTTACATGTGTATACTTCAAATCTGATTAAAATGAGAGATATGCAGTGATATTTTATAAACTAACCAGTGCACAATATTAGTTAACACCCAGTGAGATGAATAGCATGTACTAGTTTTCCCCTCCAAACTCATGAAAGAGTAGAGTTTGAAACCTAACTTGACTATCCAACTAATTACCTGGGGATTGCCATTAGGAAATTTCAGACTCCCTTCCTCTATCAATGTCAAGAAGAAAGCACTTTCTCTTGATTCTACCCAGGAGCACATTGGTCTAATGCATCTTCCATGGCATCTCACACAATCGTCCAACCCAACCCCAGCCAGGCTCTCCACCATCCCCAAGTCCTCACCTGTGGTGTCCTCATGCAGGCCAATGTCAAAAGCCAGCTTATCAGTTAAAGACCACCAGGTGGTGAGGCAGCACAGATACTAAATCACAGTACCAGAAGTGATTGCTCAGCATTTATTGTCACGGTGGAGTCCTGTTCTGACAACTAATTTGATCTCTCTCTCTGCTGCTTAGCCTTTTTCTAAAAATCTGGATCCCTCTGAACAAAGCCCAGGTCTTTATTGGCTGAGGCAGAAAAGCCCTAGCACAGCATTCATTAGGAGCAATATTTAAAGGAAATGTGTAATTTTCCCCCATAAAAGACTAAGGAAATGTGTCACAACAAGACAAGTAACTGGATATGTATTTCTACATCTCTCACTTCATTTGATATATTCATGATCCCCAGCTAGTGCACAGTGTGATCTGACAGTGAGAACCAGATCCCAAGCAGAAATTGAAAAACTATTCAATTTTATGTTCTACTTCTGTTTTCCCTTCATTTTTTTAACTCTGAAATCCATCCAGAATTACTTGGTTTTGGTGTGCAGAATGAAGTTTGATTGTGCCTGTGTTTCCCTAGGAAGAATTGGTTTCTCTCCAGACTATCATCGCCTCCAACCCCTAGGTTTTCTTAACTGTATGGTCATGAAGTTTTGGGTCATTTTTCAGACCAACTCTCAGCACCTTGCTAAGTGTTATAAGGAAGACGACACAAAATGAATGTGGTATGAGCTTGCAGTACACCACCATCTGCAAAAAGCACACTCAGAGCCAGTAATAACAGGACCATGTGAAGAGGACACAGAGAGAGTTCTGGGGATTAGGAAAGGCCAGGCCCCTCTCCAAGAGCTCTGAACAATTAAGGCCAATTCTAGAACATTCCCATTATGGAACAGGGCCTTCCAGCTAAATGGCAGCCAGTGAGTATGTGAAGGCAGGAGATGAACTGATTGGGGGAAGTCAGCACCATAAGGATATGTCATCTATGTGAGCTGCAGACTCAGAATTGGCCACTGACTATGAAGCACTGGCTCTCATGGTTATAGGAGAGGCTTCAAGGGTCTCCAAACCTGTACTGAGTAAGCACAGGACTGTGTGTCTGACCTGGAGACAGGCAACCCACAGGGATCCCTGAAGTTCACAGGTTTCAGATATAAACTGTGTTAAATGTCTGTTTTTCTCATGTGGGGGCAGGCCCCAAATTCCTTAATAAGACACCTAAAGCACAAGAATCAACAAATGGGATGAATTCAACCTAAAAAGTTTTTTTCTCAGCAAGAGAAATAATATGTGAGAATAGGGAGCCTACATCCTGGAAACAAATTTTTACCTCTCACACATCGGATAGAGCTCTAATCTCTAGAGTATAGGAAGAACTCAAAAATTTAAAACAACAAAAAAATAAATTAACCAATCAACAAATGGGCCAAGGACCTGAACAGATACTTCTGAGAAGAGGATATACAATCAATCAACAAATACATGAAAAAAATGCTCACCATCTCTAGCAATCAGAGAAATGCAAATTAAAACTACTCTAAGATACCATCTCATTCCAATAAGAAAGGCAGCCATTATGAAGTCGAAACAATAAGTGCTGGGGAGGATGTGGGAAAAAAGGTACACTCATGCATTGCTGGTGGGACTGCAAATTGGTGCAGCCAATTTGGAAAGCAGTATGGAGATTCCTTGGAAAGCTGGGAATGGAAACACCATTTGACCAAGCTATTCCCCTTCTCGGACTATAGCCAAAACACCTAAAAAGAGAATACTACAGGGACACAGCCACATCAAGTTTATAGCAGCACAATTCACAGTAGCTAGACTGTGGAACCAAACTAGATGCCCTTCAATAGATGAATGGATAAAAAAATGTGGCATTTATACACAATGGAACATTACTCAGCACTAAAAAATAACAAGATCATGGCATTTACAGGGAAATAGTTGGCATTAGAGCAGATTATGCTAAGTGAAGTTAGCCAATCCCTAAAAAACAAATGCTAAATGTCTTCTCTGATATAAGTGATGTGACTCAAAATGGGATAAGGAGGAAGAGCATGAGAAGAAGGTTACCACTAAATAGGGAAGAGAGGTAGGAGGGAAAAGGAGGGAGAAGGGGAATTGCACGGAAGATGGAAGGAGACCCTCATCATTATACAGAATACATGTATGATGTTGTGAGGAGAAAAAAAAGAAGTGTATCATATTAGATTGGGTAGAGAGATTTGAGGGGAGGGGAGGGGGGAAAGGAGGGATAGGAAGGGGAGTAGAATAAAATAGACATTATTATTGCTGTATGTATATATAGGTGACTGTATGACCAATGTGAGTCTGCAACCTGTACAATCAGAAAAAGGAGAAATTATACCCCATTTGATTCAAATGTATGAATTGTCAAGAGAATTGTACTGTTATGTGTAACTAATAAAACAAAATGTCTGTTTTTATTACAGAAAAAGTAACTTTATATTGCTCTGACTTCCCAGACAAAAACAAGGTGGTGCCTGATGAAATGTTCTGTGAATTTCCTCAACAATATTACAGTCCTCAGCACAGCAGTTATTAACAGACATACCGTCTTCTAAGTTTCACAGTAACATTGAGGTAGATATAGATGCTATGATTATCCTACAAACTTCATTAAGTGCCATGGAAGCAAGGACTTGGCCTATTCACTCTGTACTCCACACCTAGTATAGTGCCTAGCACACAGACGTTGATCAAGCAAAGTGGTTAAAGGACCCAAAGAATTTTCAGACACAATTAAGTTTAAAAAACCCAGAAAAGTATCCCAGGTTGTATGGTGGAAAAAGTGTGCCTGAATATAGACATCAGCACCAACATGCAGAGTAGACTCAACTCTAACATTAACACGGAAATGCAACAAGTAACCTCAGCTTAGCCACCACCCAGTGTGCAGGAGAAAGTAGCTGGCTCAACAGACACCAGTGACCAGATAGCTGTCAGGTCCATGGTGAGCTGGGATTCTTTTTCATAGTTTTAACTAATTTGTGCTTGGGCATAAATTTTAATGCAATTCATATTAAAATCTCAGAGACAATTCTTCACAGAACTAGAAAAAGCAACCATGAAATTCATGTGGAAAAATAAGAGATTCAGAATAGCCAAAGCAATACTTAGCAAGAAGAGTCAAGTAAGACACATCATAATAGTATAGCTTAAACTGTACTACAGAGCCACAGTAACAAAAACAGCATTGCATTGGCACCAAAACAACAGAGACCAATGAACGGTACAGAATAGAAGACAGAGACAAACTCACAAAATATCGTTATATCATACTAGACAAAGGCACCAAAAACATATTAAATTTAAAAAGTCTATTCAAGTGGTGCAGGGAAAATTGTAAAGCCACATAAAACAAAAAGAATGTAAAGCCCTCTCTCACTCTTTACAAAACTCAATTGAAAATGGATCAAAACTTAGGCACTAGAACAGAGAACCTGTGCCTAATAGAAGAAAAAGTAGGCCCACATCTTGACTATGACAGCCTAAGACCTGACTTCCTTAAGGAGACTCCTACATTCCAAGAAGTAAATTCAAGAATTAATAAACAGGATAGATTCAAACTAAAAAGCATATTCTCAGCAAAGGACACAATAATGTGAAGAGAGCCGACAGAATGGGAGAAAATCTTCCCCACATGCACCTCAGAGCATTAATCCCTAGGATATATGCAGAACTCAAAAAACCTAACACCAAAAAAACAAATAACCAAATCAATAAAGGGCTAAGGAACTTAACAGACACTTCACAGAAGAAGCAACAAATACATGAAAAAAATGTTCAACGTTTAGCCATCAGAGGAAAGCAAACCAAAACTACTCAAAGATTTCATCTCACCCCAGTCACAAACATGATTATCCAGAATGCAATCATCAAGTAACGATAAATGTTGGTGACAATGTGGGGAAAAGGGTGCATGCTTCTGGGACTGCAAATTGGTGCAACTATTATGGAAAGTAGTATGGAGGTACCTCAGAAAACTTGGAATGGAACCAATATCTGACACAGCTATCCCTTTCCTCATTTTATACACAAACAACTTAAAATCAACATATTACAATGGGTGTAATATTACATATTACAATGGGTGTAATATTAAAAGGGTGTAATATTAAAAGGGTGTAATATTAAAAGGGTGCATGCTTCTGGGACTGCAAATTGGTGCAACTATTATGGAAAGTAGTATGGAGGTACCTCAGAAAACTTGGAATGGAACCAATATCTGACACCGCTATCCCTTTCCTCATTTTATACACAAACAACTTAAAATCAACATATTACAATGACACAGCCACCTTATGTTTACAGCAGCTAAACTATGGAACTAACCTAGGTGTCTTTCAACAGATAAATGAATAAAGAAAATGTGGTGTGTATGAGTATAGATATACGTGTGTGTGTGTATATATATATATATATATACCAAAAAAACAATTTTACACACATATATGATGGAATGAAATTATGACATTTGCTGGTAAATGCATGGAGCTTATCATGCTAAATGATAAGCTCATCCCAAAAAACAAAAGGTTGAAAATTTTCCCTGATATGCTTATGCTAATCAGTGTATGAGAAGGTGGGGGAGTAGGAAAGTATACAGTTGCTTTAGATTGCATAGAGGAGTGAAGAGAGAGGAAGGAGTATATTGGGTAGAATGGATAGAATGAATCAGACATTATCATCTTAAGTACATATACAAATACATGACTAGTATGATGCTACATCCTGCAAAACCAGAAACATGAGAAATCATACTGTATTACGTATGATATGTCAAAGTGCATTCCATTGTCATGTAGAATTTAAAGTTGATTAAAGAAAATATACCAATTTGCAGAAAAATATGACTATAGTATCTGCCCATAAATGGATTCACCTGGAGACAATCATGCTAATGAAGCTAAACCAGTTTACAAAAAACAATGGTCAAAGGTTTTTTTTCTGATATGTGGAGGCTAACTCACAACAGGAGCAGTGATAGGAACAGAAGTACAGTAGATTAGACGATGGGGAAGGGAGGGAAAGGAGGGGGCATAAGCAAAGGAAAGACAGTGGAAAGACTCTGACACAGCTTTACCATGTATACATAAGGAAACAGTGAATCCCACCTCCATGTACATCCTAAGAATGCAACTCTAAAAAGATAAAGTATAATTATACAAATAGGGACTATATCAAAATGAGTTTTATGGGCCAGGGTTGTGGCTCAGTGGTAGAGCACTTGTCTAGTATGTGTGAGGAACTGAGTTTAATTCTCAGTACTGCATATAAATAAAATTAAACAGTCCATTAACAACTTTAAAAAACTTTAAAAACGGATTTTATAACTAAAACAACCAATAAGTGAAAATTAATAAAATGAAACATTTCCTCGGTTCCTTTAAACATTTTAATAACACTCAAATCAACATCAAATGAATGGAAAGTAAAAGGGCTTTTAAGAGTGGGTATACTCTCTCCCACTTTTCTGCCAAATGACGACACAACTATTGGGACAGACTTTTTCTGGCTTCTTACCTCGAGAACTGTGGGAAGTAATTTTCTATTCTTTATAAATCTCATAATTTTCACTATTGGAAATTAAAATTAACAAATTTCTATATTTAGACTAATTATCTAAAAGATAACAATACCTTTGAAACCGGAGTTCGAAGACGAAGCTCCATGGCTTCTGCTGGCAGGTAGGCGCTGCCCGCGAGGGGCAGGGAGGCCTCTGCAGCAGAGAGGAAGCCTAGCTCTTCATGGCGGGCCATTCCATCCAGGGCTGCAGCAGACCCCAGCAGATCCTCAACCATTTCTTCTTTCGGCAGCCTCTACGAAGTCGAAGAACCATCTCCGGGAAACAAAGCAGGCTGGAACTTCCTCGGGACTCCGGCGAGGCGAGGCTCCGGGGAGGCTCCGGGGAGGCTCCGGGGAGGCTCCGGGGAGGCCCCGGCGAGGCCCCGGCGAGGCCGAGGCGAGGCTCCTGTGAGGCTCGGCCCCGGCGAGGCGAGACGAGGCTCCGGCTCCGGCGAGACGAGGCTCCGGCTCCGGCGAGACGAGGCTCCGGCTCCGGCGAGACGAGGCTCCGGCTCCGGCGAGACGAGGCTCCGGCTCCGGCGAGACGAGGCTCCGGCTCCGGCGAGACGAGGCTCCGGCTCCGGCGAGACGAGGCTCCGGCTCCGGCGAGACGAGGCTCCGGCTCCGGCGAGACGAGGCTCCGGCTCCGGCTCCGGCGAGACGAGGCTCCGGCTCCGGCTCCAGCGAGACGAGGCTCCGGCTCCGGCTCCGGCGAGACGAGGCTCCGGCTCCGGCTCCGGCGAGACGAGGCTCCGGCTCCGGCTCCGGCGAGACGAGGCTCCGGCTCCGGCTCCGGCGAGACGAGGCTCCGGCTCCGGCGAGACGAGGCTCCGGCTCCGGCGAGACGAGGCTCCGGCTCCGGCTCCGGCTCCGGCTCCGGCTCCGGCTCCGGCTCGACGAGGCTCCGGCTCCGGCTCCGGCTCCGGCTCGACGAGGCTCCGGCTCCGGCTCGACGAGGCTCCGGCTCCGGCTCCGGCTCGACGAGGCTCCGGCTCCGGCGAGGCGAGGCGAGGCGAGGCGAGGCTCCGGCGAGGCGAGGCGAGGCGAGGCTCTGGCGAGGCGAGGCTCCGGCTCCGGCGAGGCGAGGCGAGGCGAGGCTCCGGCGAGACGAGGCTCCGGCTCCGGCGAGACGAGGCGAGGCTCCGGCTCCGGCGAGACGAGGCTCCGGCTCCGGCTCCGGCTCCGGCTCGACGAGGCTCCGGCTCCGGCGAGACTCGAGGGCAGCAATCTGGACGGCCTCACAGCTTCTCTTCCCAGAACAACCTCCAAGGGGTTTATATAGCACTTGGTCCAATGCTATTGGTCCAAACTTATGCTAATTAGGACTTGAAAAAAGTACCAATGCTATTGGTCCAAAGTTATGCTAATTGAGTTGGACACATACTAATGCCATTGGTCAATCTCTTTTTAATATTCATAGTAGATTCATTCATAGAATCAGCCCCAAATTCCCACGCTGACAATGAATGAATGGCTGGGAAGCGATCAATGGCAAAGCCGAAAAGTGCTTGCCTCTCATTTCCAAAGCCATGGGTTTGATCCCTGTTCCAAAAAGAAAAATGAAAAACAAATTACAGATAAATCTACATCAGCACAAAGGAAATAAACAAACTATCAATACATAAATCTTATTCAAAAACATACCTGCTCTGAATTCTGCAGATCTCTGTCAAGTGTCGCCTTACCCTTTACCTCTTCAAAGCAATTTTTCCCAAAACTTGAGAGTCATGGACCATGTCTTAGTTATGTCTCTTTTGCACCTATGCCAGAGGCGACGTGGATGTGTGGGATGTAATCCTGCTGAGGATCAAGATCTGATTTGGGGCCAGCTTGGGAAGCATTACTGGTGATATCAAATAATAGTTATTTATTAAAATTCAAATTCATGCATGAAAAAAGTGATATAGAACAAAAAGATGGTATGATTAAAGGTCAACAAGAAGCAAATAGGGCTGAGGTTGTGACTCAGTGATAGAACCTTTGTCTCCCACGTGTGAGGCACTGGGTTTGACTCTCAGTACCTTCTATGAACAAATGAATAAAATAAAGGTCCAGAGATACCCACCGGAGCTCAGGCCCTTCCCAGATGCACTGGAGCTGCAGTGGGATGCTCAGGCCCAGCCCAGAATGCTTCTACTCACTTGCAGACACCAACCAGAGCTCATGTACAGTCAAGATCTGCCCCCGCTGACCTGGGCAGGAGGCCAGACACAGGGTAGGCCAGTGTCCATCCCTCAACTGGGAGACCTGCACCGAGCTCAAGTCTGGCCCAGGACCACGTCCCCACACTGGCAGACACCTGTTGGAACTCAGGCTCTGCCCAGATCAGGCTCACAAACCTGCATGGAGCCCAGGAAAGGGTAGGTCCAGGTCCATCCTAACACTGGCTGACCCTCCCCAGAGCTGAGCCTTGGGCCATGACTGCCTCTGCCCACCAGCAGACCACTGCAGGAGCTCAGATCCAGTCCAGAGTCACCGTGAGGACCTGTGCAGGAGACGGGGCCCAGGGTAGCCCTAGTCCATCCACTCATCTTGAGACTGGCACCAAAGTTCAGGTTCTGCTCAGGACTGCCTCCACCCTCCAGCAGCTACCTCCAGAGCTCAGGTTTGGACCAGGACAGACTGCCCACCAACAAACCCTCGCTGGTGGCCAATCCTGGCCCATTTCAGCTTCGACGACCTGAGTGGTAGCTGAAGCCCAGAATAGGCCCTGGTCCATCCCACCACCAGCAGACCCCTGCTGTATCTCAGGCACCCACCAGATTAGCCTTGTAGATGGGCACAGGAGCCCAGGAATAGGGTAGCCCTGGGAGCATATGTTCAACGCCACACCACCACCAGAGCTCAGACTCGGCACGGGACTGACTCTGCCACAGGCAGAACCCTGCCAGAGCATATACAAGTCCCAGATCAGCCTCACTACCCTGCACAGGAGCCCAGGCAAGGGGAGGCCCTGTTGCAACCCGCCACCTGCAGAACCCCACCAGAGCTCCAGCTCTGCCCAGATCCAACTCAAAGACCTGGCAGGACAAAACCCGAGTCCAGGGTTGCCCTGTCCTTCCAGTCATCAAGAGGCTTACATTGGAATTCAGGCTCTGCCCAGGACCTACTCTGCCCACTGACAGACAGCTGCAGAACTTCAGCCCCAACCAAGATCAGCCTCACTGACAGGCACGGGAGCCTAGTCCAAGGTAGACCTGGTACCAGCTGAAATAAGCAGGCCCCAAGAAGAGCTCAGGCCAGACACGGGACCACCTCCGATCAACAAGTGGAGCTCAAATTCGGCCAAGATTGGCCCCGCTGACCTGCTTGAAGGCAGAGGCAAAGATAGGCCCAATGTCATCTCGCCACATGCAAAACCCCACCAGACCTCCAGCTCTACCCAAATCCAACTCCATGATATGGCAGGAGATGAAGTCCTAGCCCAGGGTAGCCCAAGGCAATCCAGTAACCATGAGACTAGTAGTCTCTGCCCAAAGGCCTACCCTACCAAAAGTCATTTTGGCAGCCACCCAGATCAGCCTTGCTGACAGGTGCAGGAACCTGGCCCAAGGTAGGCCTGGACCCAACTGCCACAAGCAGGCTGTGAGCAGAGCTCAGGCCAGAAACAAATCAGTCTCTGCCCAAAGGCCCACCTCTGCCAGAGCTCATCTGTGCCCCAATCCACCTTGCTGATTCACTGAGAAGTCCTGACAGGGTAGATCCTGTTCCCTCCTGCCAACAGCTGACGCCCTGCTGTATCTCAGCATCCAACCAGTTAACCCTTGCAGATGTGCACAGGAGCCCTGGCACAGGGTAACACTGGGAACATATGGCCACCGCCAGACCTTCACCTCTGCTCAGACTTGGCCCAGGACCGACTCGGCCCACAGGCAAGACACTCTCCAGAGCTCATTCCCAGCCCAGGTCTAGCTGGAGCATCTGCAGCAGAGCCAGGGAAAGGTTAGGAATGTTCCATTCCTCTACTGTCTGAGCCCTGCTGGAGCTCAGGCTTGGCCCAGGACCACCACCACCCTCATGCAGTCCCCTGGTGCTCATAAATAGCCCATATTTTCCTTGCTGACCTGCACAAGAGCCCAGGCAAGGGGAGGCTGAGCTCCATCCTGACAGCTGCAGACCCCCACCAGGGCTCCAGCTCTGCCCAGATCCAACTCGACAACATGGTAGGAGACAGAGGCAGAGCCTAGGGTAGCCCAAGTCCATCAAGTCACCTTCAGACTGGTACCTGAGCTCAGGCTCCTCCCAGAAATGACTGTCCACTGTCAGACAGTAACCAAAGTTCAGCCCCAGTCCAGATCTCCCTCTGACAGGCAAGCAAGCCTGCCCCAAGTTAGGCCTTGGACCAATGCCACAAGCAGGCCCCAAGCAGCCCTAAGGCCAGACACAGGACCGTCTCTTCCCACAGGCAGAGCTCAAACATGCCCAAGATTGGCCTTGTTGACCTGCGCAGGATCCTGTGCAAGGGGAGGCCCAGTTCCATCCCGCCACCTGCAGAATCCCACCAGAGCTCCAGCTCTAACCAGATCCAACTCAGTGTCCTGGCAGGAGACAAAGCCAGAGCCCAGGGTAGCCCAAGTCGATCCAGTCATCATGAGACTGGCACCAAAGCTCAGGCTCTGCTCATGAATGACTCTACCCACTGACAATCAGTCACCCAAGTTCAACCCCACCCAGATCAGCAGTGCTGACAGGTGTGGGAGCCTGGTCCAAGCTAGGCCTGGGATCAACTGCCACAAGTAGGCCCCAGGTAGAGCTCAGGCCACAAGTTCTACAGCCTCACCCCACAGGCAGACACATTCTGGACTCTGGTTCTTCTCCGATCAGCCTAGTCCACCTACTTGGGAGCCTACACATGGATAGACACAGTGCCATCCCACCAGTGTGTGATCCCCGCTGGAGCTTAGACTCAGCCCAATACCACCTCTATCTATGGTCAGATGCACACCAGACTCAGGCCCGGGCCAGGACTGCCTCTGCTCACTTGCTGACTCCTGCTGGAGCTTGGGCTCAGCCCACATTATCCTAGTACACCTGTGGGAGTCCAGTAGTAGGCCTGAGTTCATTTCTCCACTGCCAGATAGCAGGTGGAGCTTAGGCTTGGCTCAGGATGGCCTCTCCAACCTGCACGGGAACCTTGGCAAGTATAGGAGTGGTTCCATCCCACCACCTGCACACCTCACCTGGACCTCAAGCTCTGCCCAGGAGCCAGGCCCCAGGGAAAGCCCTGGTTCTACCTGCCACCACCTGACATCGGTGGTTCTTAGGCTCAGCCCAGGACTTCCTCCACTCATTGCCAGATATCTTTGGGAGCTCAGGATCACCCCAGATCTGTGAGGATGACCTGCAGTGGAAGCCTGGGCACAGAATGGCCACAGGTCCATTCCCCCACCAGCCAACCACTGCAGGAGCTTATGCCTAGATCTGATCTGCCTGGCCAAACTCTCCTGAGCTCATGCTCAGGGTAAGCCTAGGACCATCCCGCCACTGGATGACCTCTTCTGGAGCTCAGGCTCTGTCCAGATCAGCCTATTGCAACCGCATGGGTGTCCTTACCTAGGGTAGGCCTGAGTCCAGCAGACCCTCACCAGATTTGAGGTTCATCCCAGGACTATCTCAGTCCACTGGCAGACACTTTCAGAACTCAGGCAGGGCCCAGGACTGTATGCACCCATCAGCAGACTCCCAATGGAGCTCAGGTAAGGCCAGATCCTCCTCATGGATCTGCATGGCTGCCAGAACCCTAATTAGGTATGGATCAATCCCACCAGGGGAAAGCCCCCAGGAGCTGATGAATAAATAAATAGCCAAAACAATAAATAAATAAAGGAAGGAAGGAAAAAGAAAGAAAACTAGTTCATTCATATTTTTGATTTTATTCACATTTACTTTCAGTAGGACATCATGGATTGACTCTATTCTTCAATGCAAGAGACTTACTTATATTACCTAAGCCTGATTTGGGTGACCCAAATGTTATCCATGCAAAAATTAAACATAATTGTCAAATATTGAAGATTTCTTCCCTGACTTTCACCAATATCAATCATATTCACCAGAATACCCCATCTGAAAAATTTGATTTCACATCTGAAATTTGGAAATAGAACCAGAATTCCCAAGCTGGCAAAGGGCTCTCTACATGAGGCAAAATTGTTCCCAGTTGGTAGAAAACAGTATTTTGATGATGTTCCTTTGGGTTTCCGAACAACTCACTAGAGGTTAATCATATACGAAGCTCGTAAAATTCAAGAAAAAGAAACAAACACCTTAATAAAAATGGGAAAAGACAAATGTAGGCTGTTTATAAAATATCACATACCATACACTTGAGATGGCATTTCATGTCAATATAGTAATCCAAAGAATATATAAAGTACATTTGTGTGTGTGCATATCACATAAAAAGAATAAAGAGAATGAGAAAACCTAATGTTGACAGTGTTGGAAAACGGAATTGTCATGCTCTGATAATTGCAATGAAAAATTGTCATAACCCTTCTGCAGAGAAGTTTAAAATATATACCAAAATTTGAAGTGCACACTTTCCTTTAACCCAAGAATTCCAACTCAAATAACTTATGTATAGTTATTATGGCAAATTTTTAAATTTTACCATGAAATTGATCATTGTAATCAAGGTCCCCATTGGCTAGGGATCAGACCTCAGGTCCCTGGGGAAAGTCATTGGGTACCATTGCATTGCTCACACCCATGCCTTTCCTGGGGGTGGCTTACAATCATAAACAGCCCTCCTTCCAGAGATGTCTCTCTCAGCTCTTGGGCCATAGTTTCACTGGATTGGTAACATTTTTCCCATTAAACTCTAGGACATTCTTATATATTTTGGAAATTCAGATTCAAGTGTTTCCTCACATCTACAGGTTGTCTCCTGCGCTGATTTTTGTCCCCTTCTGTAGTATGGGCAGATGTTGTCCATTATCTATTCTTGCTTTTGTTTTCTGTGCTATAGATGTTGTATCAAGAAAGATAGAAAAAAAGAAAGAGAGAGAGAGAGAGAGAGAGAGAGAGAGAGAGAGAGAGAGAGAGAGAGAAAGGATGGAAGGAAGGAAGGAAGAAAGGAAGAAAAAAAGAAAAAAGAAAGAAATCATTGCCAAGACTAATGAGAATGACTGGACAATGAAGTTTTTTTTTCTCCTGTTTTTTTCTAGGAAATTTGTAGGCATAGGTCTCACACAGGTCCGCCTTGCCGACCTGCACAGGAGATGGTGCCCAGGGTAACACAGGGTCCATTCCTCCACCAACTGACCCCTGCTGGATCTAAGGTTCTGCCTAGATCTACATTGCCAACATGCCCAAGAGCCAGGGGACAGGGTAGCCCGGGTCCATAAAACCTCTGTGAGACCTCCACCAGAGTTCAGGTTTGGTCTGGACAACCTGCAGCCACCAGCCAACCATGCTGGAGCTCAGGAATGCCTTCGCCCACTGGAACTCTCTCCAGAACTCAGGCATGGCCCAGGATCTCCTCTGGCCACAGACAGATAGCAGCTGGGGCTCAGTACTGGCCCACATCAGCTTCTATGACCTGAACGGGAGCAGGAACACAGGGTAAGCCTGGTCTTTCACACTACTTGCAGACCCCAGCAGGAGCTCAGTCTCTGCCCAGATTGACCATGCAGATTTGCAAGGGAGCCTCAGCACAGGTTAGGCCCAAGTTCATCCTGCCAACAGGATACACTGCCTGGAGCTTAGCATGCACCCAGGATTGCCTCTGCCAACAGGAAGACATGTTCTGGAGCTCATACACAGCCCAGGTCCTCCTCAACGACCTGTGCAGCAGCAAGAGTTCAGGGTAGGCCCAGGGTTATCCCACCACCTGCAGAACCCCACAGGAGCTCTTGCTCCTCCAAGATCTGCCTTGCTGACATGCATGGGAGCCCATTGCACAGGATAGCCCTGGATCTATCCCGCCACCAGGAGATCCCCTGCAGGAGCTCAGGACTGGCCCAGATCTTCTTTGCCAACCTGCATGGCTGCCAGGGCTCAGATAAAGTGCAAGTCAATCTCTCCGCCAGGAAAGTCCCCAGGAGCTCAACAAGAAACAAATAGCCTAGATAGATAGATAGATAGATAGATAGATAGATAGATAGATAGATAGATGAATCTAGATTATGCATATTCCTGATTTTTTTTTGCATTTCCTTTCAGTAGGACTTCATGGATTGACTCTATTTATTAATTCAAGAGATTTATAGAACCTAATCCTGAATTTGGTGGGCCAAATGTTGTCCATGTAAAAATAAATCATGATTGAGAAATATTGAAATTATCTTCTCGGACTTGTCAACAATATCAACCATATTCACCAGAATATCTCATCTGAAAAACTTGATTTCACTCTGGAAACTTATAAGAAGAACCAGAATTTCCAAGCTGGCAAAGAGCTCTATACATGAGGCAAAACTGTTGACAGTTGCTTGAAAACAGAATTTTGGTGATGTTCATGTGGGTGCCTGCACAGCTCACTCACCAGAGGTTAGTCATACACTGAGCTCCTATAATTCAAGAAAAAGTAACAAACAGCCTATTAAAAATGGGAAAAGACAAATGTAGGTCATTTATAAAATATGACATACTATAAACTTGAGATGGCATTTCATGTTAATATAGCTATCCAAAAAATATATAATGTGTATGTTCCTATCTAATAAAAGAATAAAGAGAATGAGAAAAATCTAATATTGACAGGGTTGGAAAATGGAATTTTCATGCTCTGATAATTGCAATGCAAAATTGTCAGAGAAGTTTTAGAACATTTACCAAAATTTGAAGTGCATGCTTACCTTTTGGACAAGAATTTCAATTTAAGTAACCTATTTATTGTCATTGTGGCAATTCTTAAATTGATCATTGTAACCAAGGTCCAAACCAGCTGGGAATCAGACCTCGGGTTCCTGGGGAAAGTCACTGGACACCATTTCTCTGCTCACACCCATACCTTTCCCAGGAAGGTTGCTTAGGTTAATAAAGACAGGTCTCTTTGCAGAAATGTCTCTTCCAGTCCTTAGCCATGATTTCATTGGATTGGTAACTTTTTTGGCTATTAAACCCTAGGACATTCTTATATATTTTGGAAATCCACAATGTGAAAGCATTTCCTCCCTACTGCAGGTTGTTTTCTGCCCTGACTTTGATTGTCCCCTTCTGCAGTATGGGAAGATGTTGTCCAATATCTATTCTTTTTTTTTTTTAAAGAGAGAGTGAGAGAGTGAGAGAGGAGAGAGAGAGAGAGAATTTTTAATATTTATTTTTTGGTTCTCGGCGGACACAACATCTTTGTTGGTATGTGGTGCTGAGGATCGAACCCGGGCCGCATGCATGCCAGGCGAGCATGCTACCGCTTGAGCCACATCCCCAGCCCAATATATATTCTTGTTTTGTTGTCTGTGCTATAAATGTTGTAACAAAAAAACAAAACAAAAAGAAACAAGAAAGAAATCATTGCTGAGACTAATGAGAATGACTAGACAATGAAGGGTTGTTTTCTCCTGTTTTTTTTTTTTTTTTCTAGGAAGTTTACAGCCATAGATCTCACATTTAAATCTTCCACTCACTTTAAAGTGATTTGCATGTGGCATAAGATAAGCATCTTGTTTCATCTTTTGGCATGCGGGCATATTATTTCTCACTAAATTTTTTTATGGAGTTGTTATGGTTTTATATCCATAAGATCACCATATGCAAATAGAGACATTTTTTACTTCTTTTCTGATTGGGGTGTATTTTCTTTCTTTTTCATTCCTAACTACTCTGGTTAGGGCTTCTAGTACTCTGCTGAACAGAAGTGGTGAGCTTGGGCATTCTTGCCTTGTTCCTGATCATACATAAACAGCTCCCACCGCCACTGAGGATTATATTATGAGGTTTTCATATATGGCCTTTATGGGGTTGAGTTAACTTCTGGCTCTTTCTAGTTTATTGTGTATATTTGTTATGAAGGTGTTGAATTTGATAACCATGTGATCTTCATCCTTGTTTCAGTTGATTTGGTGTGTGACAGATGACTGTTATGAGGTGCTCAGGGAAATGAAAATCAGAACCTCAATTAGACATCACACCACATGCTACAGCTCTGTGTTTTCTTATCAAAAACCCACAAAAGACATCAAGTGCTAGTGGAGACTAGGGGGATTGGAACCCCTCTATTGGTGGGAGTGAAACATGGTGTGGCTGCTATGGAAACTAGTATGGCAGTTCCTCAAAAAAAATTGAACTAGAACTCTCAGGAACTGGCCACACCATTTCTGTGTATTTATGAAAAAAAAAACTGAAATTGAGTTTTGAAAAAGGTATTAGCACTTCCACCTTCATTCTAGCATTAGTCACAGGAGTTGGGATGTGGAAACAATTCTAGATGTCTATCAAAAGATGTATAGGTTTACAGATTATGGCTGATCACACATGAAGCTTCAAATAAAGAAATAATACCTTCAGTCCAGGACAACACAAGGGAGTCACAGATGACCAAAAGAAGTGGGCCAGTTCCACAACAAACACTGCGGGACTCCACACACATGATGTCTGTAAGATGGTCCAACTCATATACACAGAGAGTAGAAGGGGAGTTGCCAAAGGTGGGGCATAAGGACATGTTAATCACCAGAGATAAAATTTCAGGGATGCAGAGGATGCAAATCTAGAGAGCTGGGCTTGTAGATATCCAGGCCACACTGTTGTGACCTGGAAGTTAGTGAAGGAGGCTGCTTCCCTCTTCAATATTCTTACCAAATTCTAACAATAAATAAATAAATTGAAGTACATTCACTTCCACAGAGGCCTTGGAATATTTTCTAAAAAGAACCCACTATCTACTTCAGAAATTAAGTTTCTTCGTGTATCCATTGGTGTCTACGTATTTTCCCCAAATTTAACAAAGATGTTTGGTTATAAAAGATTGTTTTTACAAAAGTCATACTGTGCATAATTTTAACTGGGACACACATCAGGCTGGGCAAAGCTTTCAACAATGAGAAGATACCCAAGTCTGAGTATTCAGAGTGCAAGGGCTACAGGGAGGGCAAAGATTTGTTTGTGACCTTCCTGCCACACACACCATTGAGGCCATTATGTTCCCAGCCAGGGGAACCAAGGCATGGGACACATAGGAATCCAATTTGGCCTGATTGGCTCAAGTGTCCATATGCAGAGGTTTCTAGAATTTTCTTAATTTTTTTCAGTCAGAACCAACATGGACCTGCGATTGGTTATGGCCAGATCCACCCCACCCATCAAGGCATAGGATGTGTCATCATTGTTGGTCACCCAGAATCCAGCAGATCCTCAAGCACAATGTCTCCCGTGTGGAGCCACCATGAACAATGGCAGATGTGCACACCTTTACCATTTTGCATGTTGTTTTCTCCCTGTTTGCTGCTTTTGTGAAAGCAGGGATTGAGTTCAATTCATCTCAAAATCTAAGAGCCTAGAAAATGACCAGCCTGTAAGTGTGGATAAATAGCATTTTTGTTGATTTCTTCCTGAGAAAGACTTCATCAAAGCTCATTCTGAAGAGAAAATATTGTAACATTGGGATGTGCTTGGCTGCAGTTATAGAACATCCAACAAACGGTGTTAGGATTTACAAGATATCTTTTTGTCCTATATGAACAAGACTCCTGAAGCCCTGAGTTACTAGGGATGGGGTGGCATCAGTGTGATATCACTGTAGATTCAGGGTCTTTCAGCATTCTGCTCTTGTCTTCATCTCTTGCCTGCATCCTCACAGTCACAACATGGATGCCAAGCTCTCACTCTTCAGTTCCTAGAAGGGAGAGTGAGGCCTCCTTAGCTCAACATGCAGACTGGTCTCAGTAACTTCACCAGTGGAGGCCAATCACCTTTCCCATCTGAAAGCACCCCTCATTCACCTGCCACCCTGTTACCATCTACCACAACTCCTGATTATGTCCTTCACCACATAAATCTATCCCAATGTGAAGTTAATCTTTTCAATGTGAAAGAGGTTACTAACCCAAAGGGATCCTCTGTGAAGGTGAGTCTTCAGCCTGTGACCTTTTCATGGAGAGGTGGGTGATCAGAGAAGCCATTGTGCCACATCTTCACAGGCAGAAGTGGAAAGCTGGTGGAAACCAGGCCATACCAGTCCACAAAGTGAAACTATCATCATGAACAAATTTTAACACAGATCTTTGATCCAATTTTAGAAATTCTGAAGTTTGACCATGTTTAGTCCACATATCTGTGCATGGTGGCAATCAGCTGGAGCAGAGTGGCAGATCTGTGTGCTCTCCAGTTTGCCACAGTCCCCACCTGCCTGCTGCCCTGTGTGCCATCTCATCCCTCTGCTCACTCATGTTCCTGGTCTGGCCCTGAAGGTGACTGGGCTTATGTTCCTATTTTGGTGTACAAAGAATGTTTTTCAAATTAATTTTCCTTTACTCTTTTGATCTGGGCATAGTGAGTAGATATAGTTTTCTGATGGGGGCTATGAGGTTAGAGAGGTAGAAACATCCCCAAGGTCAAACAGGTCACTCCCCATCTACAGGGGTACTAAGCATGTACTTAAGTTTCCTGAAATTGCAGGCTCCTTCCACCATGTACAGAGAGACAAGAGTCAGAGCCCAGGTGGAAGACTATTTGGTTTTGCAAAAGGGGCCCAGTGGAAAGGAGCAAGGGACTCACAGGGAAAGATCATGGTCAAAGAAAACCAGGAGCAACCAAGGTCAAAGCCAACTTTACCCAACTTCAACAATTCCAAGCAGCTTCTGCTCCAGCTCCTAACACAACTGATTCCTGTTTGTGGCAGTATGTGGGGCCCAGAAAAGTACAGAAACAAGACACATGAAAAGAGAGTGACAGAGACAGAGAGAAGTGCACAAAGGAAGACAGGCTGAAAGGGACAGAAAAAGAGACTGAGGGTGGGAGGGAAGAGAACACCAAAGAGCAGCGGGAGAGAGATGGAGGTTGGCATGGGACAGAGTTAAAGAGCTTCAGAGAGCTGGGTGAAATTGCTGAGGGCCATTACCAAGTAGGAATGACGCGTGGAAATTTCCTTGCCAAGCGTACCCCATGCTGCTTAGAGGACATTCTATGGGACATTGCATGCATGCTTTAATAAGGTGACCTTGCTCAAGGACCAAGGCGGATCCGGGTTTAGAGCTGATCAGGTTTGAGGAAGTAACCGGCTCCTTGAGTTTAAGGCGTTGCCAATTTAAGATAATGGGTTTTAGGGAAGTTAGAGGTTGAAGATTATTGCTGGAATTAGGGTGTTCCTGCTGCTTGTTCCCGTTGAGTTCTCGTGAGATTAAAATGAGATTTGGAGATAGCCTCGTGGAGTAGGTGAATTGTGCGGGCAGATGGCAGAAGGCATTTGTCCCTGGACCTGTGTGGAGGCGGTGTGAGAGCGGGAATAAAGAATTGCTGTTTGAATCTACAAAGGTGTGTGGTGGCTCGTGATTCTGGTGCCAAGCCGAGACATTGGCTTTGGCAAGGTAACAGATATGGAATATTTACATCTACTAGGCAGTATGTATGTGCTTTTGTAAAAAAAATACTAATAAAAATCTAATGAAAGCTTCCCCATGACTACCTTTGTACCCCTGGGAAAACCAGATAAACTTTTTGTAATGGTCACCTACAACCAAAAAATATGTATAAGTTAGTTTTAAACAATGGATTAGTTTTAAAGATAAATATTATTCTTTATAATTATTATCAACGTTAAAATATAGATTGTGATGAACTTGAAAGCAGATAACTTTTTAACATAGCATGTCAGAAAGGCTCTTTTTAGTCCCTATGCATGGTTTGAGTCTACACCTACAGCTTAGTATGACCTTTCAGAAACCACATGTGGTTTTCTAAAAAATGTGCTTCAATTCCCAGAGAGTTTATAGAGACATGGTGGCTATTGCTTTAGCTATACTTGTGAAGGCTTTGAATATAAAGTGTATCCAACATTGGGCTCATGGGTTGAAGGCTTGGTCACCAGGCTGTAGGGTTCAGAGTGAGTGCTTTGGGGAAGCATGAGGACTCTGACCTCATCAGTGGATTTATCCATTAATGGATTCATATTTGATGGCATATTGGGAGGTGGGGAAACTAGGTGGTGGGACCTGGTGGGAGGAAGCAGGTCCCTCTGAGCATGCCCCTTCCTCACTCACTCTGCTTTCTTGCTATCATCATGAGCAGCTTTCTTCTGCCACACCCTTCTGCCATGATGTTCTACATCACTTCAGACCCAGAGCAACACATTTGCTGGCTGTGGGTACTGAAGTCTTTGAAATCATAAGCCAAAATGAATCTTTCCTCCTGTGAGTTTGTTTTCTGAGTTATTTTGTCAAACATCTATGGTCAATAAGATGTTATAAAAATTTAGATATCTTATTTAGAAGTTTAAACTTTTGATGTTATGTAACCTCATTCTTGTATTCTATAATGCTTCATTAACTATTTTCTCTTCAAGATCTGTGCAAGTAAAAACATTTAAACAGTTAAGGTATTTGCTCTCATAAAATCATAAATCTGTACGAAGAAGCAAATACATGAGAAAACACTGTGTCCTGGAATAAAATCTGCAGTGGAAAGACAGGGAGATGAGGGTGTGGCTGCATCAGACAGGCCTTAAATCTCCCTTAGATTCTCTCACCCTCATCTGTCTCCTAGACCTTGGACTTTGCTGACCTCAATTGACATCAAGGCCACAGACCCCTGGGGCCTCACAGATTCTGGTGCCTGAGGTAATGTACTACTTCCCTAGGATGCAGTCTCGCCTTCTCCAACCAATTCCAGAATAGAGGAAGCACCATACCTGGTGACTTCTAAAAGGACAAAGTGCTACAACCCTCAAATAAATAGAAGTTAGCATTCATGAAGCCAATAACCCAATGAGAGATTATATTGGAACAATCACTAAATAACTCCATTTTAATAGACTGTTGTGAGTCATGACTTTTCCATACATGCCGCTGGACACATACAGAAGCAGAGTCACACATTACCTTGCATTTTCTTCTTTTCCTTTTGTAACTCATTCTCTTTTCCCCCACTATTGCAGTCTTGGGATTTCATTCTCTATAAAGAATTGGCCCTTGGGGCTGGGGTGGTGGCTCAGTAGTAGAGCATTTGCCTAGCATGTGTGAGGCACTGGGTTCAATTCTCAGCATCACATATAAATAAATAAAATAAAAATCCATTGACAACTAAAAACTATTAAAATTAAAGAAAAATTGGCCCTTAAAAACCTTGTTTTGATCTATGCTATTTAGGATAGCTAAGCTAAGACAGTGATTTGAGGATGGGTGTAGGAAAGAAAGGGTGAAAGGTATTGATCAGGAAAGATTGCATCAAGATATCAGTTACTTAAAGAATGCAATGAATAATTTTATACTTATGATTTCTCAGAAGTCTTTTGCCCATTATAAATTATGACTTTGATGAGGATAGTCAGAAAATCTAAAAGTGAGAAAATAGTAGAAGTCCATTAGTTCATTAATCCAGAGATATCACCACACTACATTGAGCTTAACTGCATCCAAAATTCTCACCTGGAAGGATAGTCAAGATTTGCAATCCTTTTGTCCATATTACTTATCATCCATTGAGATACTAATGATGTTCATCTTTCATCAAATTCTGTATCTTAATTTTTATTCTGAATTTTTCTCTAGCATTGCATTTGGAGACTATTAACACCATCTAATTATTTGTGGAAACACAACACAAATTCTTGAAGATGTTCATATTTTTAACCTCCATATTCTTCAATTTCAATCTATCTCTCCCTTAATCCACTATAAATTCTAGCAGTCTTTGACCTTTCTAACCTCTCTTTTGACTTCTTCCATTTTCTTCAAGTTTTTCCCTGAACTTCTTATTCTTCGTACTAAATCCAAATCATTCCAAAGAGCTTTCAAGTTTCTTTTCCCTGCTGCTCATCTATTTTATGTTTGATGTTTGCTTTCGTGGCTTCTGTTTCCTTGTTCATTTGGAGCCAGCTCTGTAGTCTTTGTCACAAAGCCACTTCTGTCACCTCAGTCGACAACCTATCCTTCCTTAAGAAAAACAAAAAACAATGAGGAAAAAAAAATACTCCAACCCTTTAGTAAACTTCCTTACACCAAAACCCGTGTAAATAAAACATCTAGCTCCACAAGAGAACGTGGCAGTCACCTCAGCTCCAAAACTCTTGTGAGAAAACAGGCATTTCACACAAGAGAAAGGTATCTGCCTCCAAACCAGAACTCTGGTTAGAAATTTGGTGAAGTACAAAGAGGTCCCACTTGCGGAAGAAGTAAGTCCAATAGTTGAAATGGCAGTTTACTTTGTTCTTTCAAGTACAATTTTGTCTCAACTTAGGGTCGCCAGATAATTTATTACGTGAGCCAGTGTATTTTTGAAAATGAAAAGGGCTTGAAATATCAAGTGTAAGCCAGGACTGTTTCAAACAAATAGGGAAGACTCTTAACTCTGCTTTGGGAAGTCTACGAATAACACTGGAAACCCTTCATTTTAATTTAGAACTCTGGGAATCAATCACTCCTTGGGATCTTTGTAGTTTTTCAGTTGCTCAGTGAAGGCCTACCAGCTCTAAGGATTTCAAATGAAAGAAAAATGAGGACATGCAGATGAAACCTGAATGTAGTACTTAAGAGTGATGACTGTTCTTTCCTATCCTGACTCTACTTGTTGTGTGAGATTGGACAAGCCATTTAACCACTCTGTGTCTCAGTTTTCTCATCTGTAAAATAGGAATGAGTGGTGCCACATTGTGCTGCGAGAATTAAATGAGTGAAACCCCTTAAAGGAGTTCCTTGCATATAACACTACCTACTGCTAGAGGCTGAAGCACAAAGTGGGCTGGCCCAGCCCTTCCTATGGCTGTGAATACTAAGATTTCCAAGAGCATGGCTGATGAGACACAGGGCAAGTCTCCTATGACTTTCTACTTCTACATATAATATAATACCCAAGGTTAATTTCTGATTCCTTGTAATATTTAATGCAAAAAAATTAAGAAAGAAAAAATGAGGAGTTTACTTGCTAAAGAGAGACTTGCTTTCTCCTGTCTTTTATGTCAAGGAAGAAGTTATACAAGTGTGTTTTTGCATTGTGTTTATGTTAGAGTCCCAGAAAATAGTTCGAACATAGAGTAACTGTTGACCTAAGAGAAGAAATCCAGGAGAGAAAATGAGACAGAGAGCTTCACTAAGACATGTAAGTACACCTATTACAGCTACTTTTTTTGGTGGGGATTGAACTCAGGGGCACTCAACCACTGAGCCACACCCCCAGACCTAGTTTATATCTTATTTAGAGACAGGGCCTTCCTGAGTTGCTTAGCACTTCATTTTCGCTGAGGCTGGCTTTGAACTTGCGATCCTCCTGCCTCAGCCTCCTGAGCCACTGGGATTACACCTGTGAGCCACCATGCCAAGCTATTATGGCTACTTTCCTCATATGAAAACCAAGCAGGCATTTGTTTGCTACTGTGAATGCTGTGATTTTTCTCCTACTGAGCAATTAAGTGAGCACAGATGTGGGTATTTCTTCTGTTCTTGGCCCTTTATGGCCACAAGGAACTCTCAGCACTTTCAGAGAAGCTCTTCCCTTCACGACCCACCCCCCAGGCTGACCTGGAGAGGTCACCACTAGCTGTCCAGGGGGCAAGTGGTCCCCAGAGCTCCAGGAGGGCTTAGGCTGATAGGGAGTAGGAAAAAAAAATACAGAAGATACATTCCAAAACCCCACACATCCCAAAGCATCTTGCCAACAGAAACTCAGGTTGGTTTTATGATTATGTCTGACTATAATCCAAGGGAAGCAGAAGACAATGGTATGGAAAACAGAGCAATGGGTAGCCACCATGTGCCTCTGATTAAAAAGTCACTTGCTAGAAAACTAGCAATCGAGAGAGAGCAGGAGCATCAACCTTCTCTTGAAAAGCCACTCGTTGTTATGCTGGGTTTACTGATTTTCACAACCAAAATTGCCACTGCATTTTTTCCACCCATATCCTATGGGTTTCAGGAAAGGAAAATTGGAGATTCTCCTGCTCCCTAAATCATTATCGATTCCCACAGTGGGTGTAGAACATTTCTTGGCATGGGCAATGGAGGAGCAGTGGCCAAGGTTAGACTTCATTTGTTGGGGTAGAGTGATGCATCAGTATGTCTTTATTGAACGTTATTGAAGAAACGAGGATAAAACTGCAGCAGGATTCTTTGGGAGGGCTAGACCTTTAAAATGATATCAGATTTGAATTTTAAAATATAAAAAAGTCTCCCACTGAGTCTTGACTGATGAGCATGAGATTTTTATAACACCATATAGCAGTGATTATAGCACCTGGACAGCACCTCTCAATCTTTGGTCTACCTCTCTGTTTTCCATGGGAGGCAACAGAGTACCAGAGAGCTCAGGTCTCACTTACCCAAGCGTCAGACCCAGAAGGACAACAGGAACAAAGATCACCTCACTTCCCGGTTTCCCAACAGAGCTCTTTATATGACACCAGGAGGTTGTTTTTGTAATAAAGATAGACTTATCCGTTAAAAATAATGTTCTACCTCATAGAGATTGAGAGTAGAATGGTGGTTAGCATATGCTGGGGCGCATATGAAGGAGAAGGAGAATGAAGTGGGTGCTAAGTTATGGTCAGGAGTAAGAATTGTAGTTTGCTATGGAACAGTAGGATGACTCAACAGTCTATGTACTGATAATCTCAAAAAACTGGAAGGATTTTTAATGTTTTGCCATAAGTAAAAGACAAATCTTTAAAGAGTCAGACATGTTGAACCCGATTTAAACATTATGCAATGTGTACATGTATTGAAACAGCACATAGTACCCATCAACATGTACAATGTTTATGTTTTATGTATTAACTAAAATATTTTAATTTAAATTGATATAAAAGAAAACGTTTAAAAAACTAATATATGTAAAAGCAAAATCTGTTTTCTCCCCTATTTAATGAAATTGATCAATGAGCTTGTTAGAGAAAACACTTCCAAAGGCAGGAACTCCATGAAAAAGGTGGGAAATATGGTTGGATGATAAATCATGTGACCACAATGTGCCCCCACCTCCTCTTCCTGGACCCCACTCTCTCACTGCTTCCGTGAGGCTCCATTCTGATTTGTGCTGACTGAATTTTGACACATGCTTCAGAATCATTTTTCCTTCTCCCCTTGCCCATTAACCAAAGACCATCACCTGCTCAAGAAATGTATTCCAGATGTCTTAAAGAAATTCCCTCTAAAACATAGTATCAGATATTTTTCTAAAGTAAATAAATAGTATACAAATATTTCCATATTTGTAAAAATTGTTGATTTTTATTCATTTTAAATAGTTCATGCATTCAGTATTTAAAATATGTATCAGGAAACTTTACTTATTATTGTTTTATTTTCCCCAGGAATTGAACCCAGGGGTGTTTAAACACATCCCCAGCCTTTTCTTATATTTTAGAGACAGGGTCTTGCTAAATTGCTTTGAGCCTCGCTAATTTGCTGAGGCTAGCTTTGAATTCTCAATCCTCCTGCCTCAGCCTCCTGAGCAGCTGGGATTACAGCAGCTGGCACAGGCCCAGCTAAAACATGTATCAGGAAACTTTAATGTGCACCAGATCATCTGTGATAATTGCATTTGAGAAAGGTTTCTGCCAGAGCAGAGTATATTGCTTGACTCTAATTCATTTGGGCATAAAGAGCTGCTTATTGAAAAAAGTAATATGATAGGTGTGGTGGCACACCTCAGTACACCCAGCCTCAAGGTGAGGCTGAGGCAGGAGGATCACAAGTTCAAGTGAGGCTCTACAACTTAGTGAGATTCTATCTCAAAATTTTACAAATAAGTAAATAAAAATTAAAGGTCTGGGAATGTAGCTCAGTGCTAGAGCAGGGTGGATTCAATTCCCTATACCAAAAAAAAGTACATTGTTAGCAAAATAAGGACTAAACTTTAAAGTGAAAGACCTTAGATGTAAGCAAGTAATTAGATCTAGACTCCACCATTATTTTCCCTGTATGTTGTTATGTAAACTGAAACTTGGATTGAAATAGGCAAATATGCAGGGTTCCATGTTACCCTGAAGGCTTTGACTACCAGGATGAATTCTTGGATATTTCCTATGACATTAAATACCATGTGCCCTATGTGTAAAGTATTCTATGCATGTAGATGTTGGTGGGAATGAATAAGTAGGAGGATCAATGAAAGAATGGCAGGGCTAGAAGGTGGGAAGAAAGGATACAATTGAATCTTGCCACATAGAGGACAGAATTCATTGTGACACTTATCTACCTCCCACCTGATTTCTTTTTAGAAAGGTGAGAAAGGTCCTAGATCTGACTCAAGAAGTGTGGAAAGCTTGCTATAGCAATAACTGAACATCAGTCTTCAATGAGATGCTAATGTTGAAATGCCATTTAAAAGCACAATTTATACTTGAAATGTTCAAAGGCTGCCAATATCCATTCGTCTGCTAAAGCCCTCTATATTTGTATTATACAACAAGTGAGAGCAACTGTCTCTTAATACTATAAAAAATTGTTAACAATCTAGAAAATATGCCTCAAAATGAACCCCTCTAGTCCTGTTCAGGAGTGCTGTGCTTTTTATAATGGATACCATAATGAAAAATTCCTTATTAAATTTATTGTGGTTTTTAATGAACTGGTTCTCCAAATGTGAAAAGTCTGTGTTGATATACTGGGATTGTATGACTTAGAAAATAAAGGGAGTGCATATTTAATACTGAAAGATAATAAGACAGATTAGGCCACATTTTATTTTAAAATGTGCTTTTTTCCAAAATTTATAAGAGTAAGCAGATAAACCTGCCAACATCTCTTCCTTTTATACAAAGAACTGACTATAATAAAATTTTAGTCATACTCTTAGAAGATTTTAGAACAAAAGTGGAGAAATCTAGGGCAGAAAGATGATGAACTTGCCATTAAATCTTATTCACTAGTACTTGATGCCTGAAATCTCACAGAACATTTAATGTGCCTATTACATTGAACATTTGACAGCTTTTACATAATATTCTAGGCAAAGGTGACCTGATCCTCCTGTGCTGTTGACAGTGCAGCTGAAATGCCCTCCAATAAATGAAGCAGGATTATCTAGCCAAGATGGCAAACAACAGCTTATGATATGCACCAGGAATTTCCATTGCTCATTGGATCCCTGCTGTCAATGACACATGGATCATGTCTGAATATAAAGCCCATGTTTCCCTAGACATTTGATAAGTTTTAAAGGCCAAGAAAACACAAAGCGGACTTCAGATTTAAAGACCAGTTGTGTGTTCCACACTTAGAAGTTTACAATGCTCCATCAAAGCAAGCTTTGAAAGTCTTTAGGGTTATGTTAGTGTGTATCTCCCTTAATCATATTCTATTGACTTGGATGCATCTCCAGCTTAAAATTCATAGAACACAAGGAATAAACTATATGTTGTAAGACAATAATGAAAATAAACAAGCACTCAGAAGTGGCATATGAGGTGACAAAAATTGTGGAGGATTCATGCAATATGTTCAAGATGTCTGCATTGATGTACCATATAATGACTGCTACTTTGCCTCCCAATTTGTGGGGAAAAAAAATAATCGAATAAAAGCTTGGGTGCTTGTTGTCAATGCATAGGCTACAAGTCACCTGTTGTAAATTTAGTTTATAATAGTGTAATTAGCTGCCACATGGCCAGATTTTCTAAATGCTCTTCCTTCTGCTGGAAGCTTGACAATTTGAATGCCACAGAATATCAACACCAATCTTTTACAGCCTTTTGCCAGAGCAGCCTCAGGATATGTTGAGCTGGCGAGGTAACTACATTAGAGAATTGAGTTTGTTCTTTTTCAGAAGACAAATATACTATCTTTGAAACCACTTACAAGGAAAAAAATAGTCATTAAATACCAGTGTCCAACACCAAACTAGAGTTGTTAATAATAGGAGTATTCTAGCATTGCAAAAGATATGGGACCTCAAAGTCAGAAAAAAAGAATGGTGCTAAAGACAGGCAAACCCAGAATACTTTATAGAAAATCATATCTGGGGTTGGTGGGAGAGTTGCAGCTTATAACGGTCATATCTAATACAGAGTGTTGTCATATATAATAGCAGCAATGATATAAATGTAGATATGTTTATAGCTTCTTACACAAGTGAGGAAGTGAACAGAGTTTTGGGAAATATCATAGAATACAACAGAATGCAGCTGAGCCCAGAAATAAAAGTTGTAAGACTCCTTGCCAGAGAGAGAGAGAGAGAGAAAGCATTAACTGCTTTGTTTGCAGAACATTAAAAAACTAATAGTGAGCTTTCATTGAGAATAATTTTCTTTAATATGGAGAAGCTAATTTATTTGATTATTTTTGGTGAAACACTCTAACATTTGATGCATAGGTAGATATACAAGATGTTGCAACCTAAGTATAATTACAGTGTATGTGTTAAATTAAGAAACACTATAAATTGAGAATAATCTAAGAAATTTGTGAAAAAAACACTTTTATTTTTTAAAAAATGCAGAAGCACATAAATTCTGGATGAATTCTGCTTTATGTCAGACTGAATAGATTTATCTTTATGAAAATCTCACATACATCTTAAGCTATAGTAATTAACAAAATTGTAATAACTGTAGGTGCTTGGTGGCTATTTGAAGACTATACATCTCTAGTTCCCTTTCTATTACTTATTCCAACTTTCCTTGGCACTCACAAATTGACAGATCTAAGGCTACATATAGGGCAAGATTCACCAGGGCCTACTGCAGATGGCAGTGAGATATTCCTGCAGCAATTGAATCCAAAGTTTGGCTGCCTTATCCATCAGCTATGTGATAACTACAGCTTGGCTCTTAACTCTAACAACACTTATGCTATTGCAGAAGTGACCAAAAAAAAAAAAAAAAAAGAAGAAGTCATTTGGAAACATCCGTCTCCTCATCTCCTCACAATATGGAGGACTTTGCTTTTTTAGTTTCCTTGTTAATTTTTGAAAAAAGAGTGTTGACTAGATTGATAGTTGACTAAGTAAATGTTTTTATATAAAGCAATATGGACATTTGAAAAGTAAATTTTAAGCTGTCTAATATGGAGTTCCATAGGGAGTCATTCTTTCATTGAAATCTGTTATTGTTTGAGAAAATCATCGAGAATGATTTTCTTTAATATGGAGAAGCTAATTTACTTGATTATTTTTAGTGAAACACTCTAACATTTGATGCATAGGTAGATATACAAGATGTTGCAACCTAACTATAATTACAGTGTATGTGTTAAATTAAGAAACACTATAAATTGAGAATAATCTTAGAAATTTTTGAAAAACCAATCTTAATTTAAAATAAAAATAAAAATCTCACATACTTCTTAAGCTATAGTAATGAACAAAATTTTTAAGAACTGGACGTGCTTGGTGGCTATTTGAAAACCATACACCTCTAGTTCCCTTTCTATTACTTGCTTTCCTATTAAGAAACATAGAAAATAAGAACAATAATTAAGAACAATAATTGCGACTTTTAAAATTAAATGCTCAGCGTACTTACAAAAAGTACTTACAAAATAGTGCTTATGACATGCTTCTCATTTATCTTCCTAATATTAGGAATAATGGTTTAATAAAGCAATCAAAAATATACAAGAAAAGTTTTTAAACATTAAAATAAATCACAAACCAATAAATCACAATATGTAACTAGAAAATTTATGTGAACATGCTATTTTAACTTTATTTTCTCCCTTTAATCATAAATACTCTGTGATATAAAAATTTGGAAAAAAGAAAATTTGTTAATTTAGTTACAAATGTGAAATACCAATGTGAACTTCTCACAACTTAGTATTTATTTATCATTGCCCTATTTTAAATTCTCTTTGCTTACTTATGCAGTAATTATGGAAACCAGACCCACCCCACCAGTCGTGTAATAGCTGACACCCAGCTTTGACTCTAACATTCAGTTGACAGAATTCCAGCTCTTGCTCCTACCAAAGGTACTTTGGTAACTACTTGACTGTATATTTTTCTATTGATTATGTAGATATAAATATGCCCATTTTCTAGGCTACACTATTTTAACTAAGTAATAAAGTAACAGTGAACAGTGTACATTATTTTATTGATCTGATAGATACACAGAGAGATATTTGTCCAATTATTTTTTTCTAGGCTAAAGTATTTTAGTTGAGGTAATACATGTATTAGTTAAAATTTTGAGTATTTCTTTAAGATTTATAATAAATAAGACAATTTTCCCCACACCATCAAAATAAGCAGTCATTTTTAACTCCAATAGCTGTTTCTTCTGATATTTAGGTCCATATATCCACATGTCAGGAAGTCATTGCCTGATTTTTAAATTTTACATATTATTTTGTTCATGCTGTGAAGCATGATAATTTAGCTACTGATCCTGCCTCATGTCTTTCAATCAAATTTAAGTTATACATGGTAATTAAATCAGCATTGTTTATATTATCATGCAAAGCTAAGTATATTTCTAGTTTTCTACATTTTTCTCTAGATGTAGTAATAACTTGATATTTTCCTTTAATTTTCTACAGACCTCTGTCTTATCTTGCCCTAATTTCCCTGTAGAACTATAAGATTCTTCTAAACGGAGCCAGACACAGCTATCACCATCTGTTGTTTCCTGGTGTTTGCCTTTCCCTATGTACCTCTCTCTTGACTACTCCATGAGAACACTGCTCTGCTGTATCATCCCAGGGCCTCCCATGTGGGGCTCTTCATTCCTGGATCCCGTGTCTTCCTGTTTCATAGCTTATTATCTCAGTTAGTACCTTTACCACCTATAGCTTCTAGATAAAGAGTTTATGGGCCTTTTTTTTAAGATATGTGTTTTCAGATTTTTAAGTACTTGCATAGACTACTAGTTGAGTTTTGAGTATTTTAAGATACCGTTATCTGCATAATTAATTTTTATTTATTTTTATTTTTTTTATTGATTGTTCAAAACATTACAGAGCTCAAGACATATCATCTTTCATACATTCGACTCAATTGGGTTTTGAACTCCCCAAATACATAATACAGACTCACTTCTGTTACATACTCACATTTTTACATAATGGCATATTAGTGACTGTTGTATTCTGCTACCTTTCCTATCCCCTACTCTCCCCCCTCCCCTCCCCTCCCCTCCCATCTTCCCTCTCTACCTCCTCTGCTGTTGTTCAATTCTCTCCCCTTTTTCCCCCCACCCCCTTGCCCCTCATAACCTCTTATAATTTTGTGTATCACTGAAGGTCTCCTACCATAATTTTTAAATTAGGTATAAAATCTTGGTTGGAAATCATTGCCTTCACAGTCTTGAACATATTGAACCACTTTCTTCTAGTTTCCAATGCTGCTTTGATCAACTTTGTGTTTATTTAAGATGGATTACTAAAGCAAAGAAAAAAATATCATTTTCCACCTAGGTCACTGGTGGTCTTGTTAACGTTTCAGTGAAGTTGTGGGAACTAAAGCTCAGCTGGAAAATACTAAGAGAGACTCTGAGAGGAAGAAATTCAAACACATACTGTAGAAAATCTTTTCAAGAAGTTTTGCTGAGAAGGAGAACAGAGAAATTGAAGGAACATAGCTGGGGTGGTATGTAGAATCAAAGATGGAGTGCATCTTGTTTGTTATTTTTTAAGGTAAGAGATAATAGTGTAATTTTACATTTATACAAGTCTTAGAAAAAAAGATAAGTTGAGGATCTGGGAGAAGAGATGTAAGACAGTGAATGAGGTTCTACAGAGAGAGACCTTGAGACTCATGTGAGAACCTGCAGCTTTGTGACTTTAAGCCTTCTGCTTTTTCCAATTGCCACATTGACACTTCAACATGTGATGGACCAGAGGATTTAATAATATCTAGCCTTATAAGTGCAAAGGAACAATTTCAAGTTACAGTATAAAGTTCTGTAAACATTAGTACTTCCTAAGTAAAATCCCCTGTGATGTGCATAGTTATAAATGCAATAACCAAGACAGGCCATCTTATAAAAATAGACTATAAATATTTAGTCACAATGAATGCCCTCAGTTTGGTTAGTGAGACATAAAAATGGGCTGCAAGTTGAAAGGTCCAAGTATCATAATAATATACTACATTTTAAAGCACTTTGGAGTCTTCATTGAACTTTATTCTGGATTATCGAATTTTATCTTTACTGCAATGGTAAGAGATGGGCGAGGCAGAGATTATTCTATGTATTTTATCATTGAGGAAACTGAGACCAAATGAAAGAGAAGAAAAGAAATTCACTTATAATCACAGCATGCCGAAGTTTACTCCTCTAGTTATGGTTGAGTATCTCTTATCTATAATGCTTAGTACCATAAGTATATCAGATTTCAGAGGTTTTCAGATTTCTAAATATTTGCATAGACTACTAGTCGAGCATCCCTAATCTGAAACCCCAAATTTGCCCTGGTTGGATTCTTATTAACATTAGTTCTTGGTAAGTGTGGGGGTGGTTTTGGGGGGGTTTGGTTTTGTTTCTGTTTTAATAAGAAGCTCACTTCTTTTTCTCACTATGTTAATGTCAACTGAGAGAGACCCTCAAAAACCTTCCTGGAAAAGGCCACTGGAATGTGTCATTGTTCTTTCCATCCAAACACACACATACACACACACACACACACACACACACACACACACACACACAATAGCTTCTTATGCTTCTCTTTTCTATTTGTTTAAGAAATGTAAAATACCTTCAAATTTTATATGCATTCCTTTCCACATAAATCTCCTTACTTCTCAATTTACACTGTTGACCACTATATTAGTCTAGATAACTTACACTGACTGCTAAAACAGAAAGAAGAGAAAAAAAAACCCACCAAAATCTTAATGGCTGGACTGGACCCACAATTTACTTCATTATCAAACAATTGCTGAGAGTTGGATGGGGCTTTCCTCCATCTAATGTCCCAAGAATCCATGTTTCTTCCAACTCATGATCTACTATTTAAGGTAACAAGGTAATTGAGGGAAAGTAAAGAGGTGACATATCAGCTCAAATTATTTGGCTCAGAAGTGACACATTTATTTCCTGTCTCATTCATTGGTTGGACCTAGTCACTCCTCCCTGGCTAGATTCAAGGGAGCAGCCAGCAGTCTCCCTGTGATTAGGGACAGCGGATCTGGATGTGGGGCAGTGCTAATGGCATTACCACACTCACTTTCCTGAGTTTTTTCCCAAAGCTTTTTCATTCTTCTGATTACATCAGAAAACATCATTTGGGAGCTGATATGTCTTTGAGATATTTTTAAATAAGGAGAATCTGTCCCTGAAAAAAAAATCAATCAGAAAGAGATAGGAGACCAGACTAAGTCATTTTTAAAAAGCGAGCAATTGAATGCCTTCTGTCCAACACCTTCCGAATGCAATCCTTTAACCTTAGGGGATTTTTGTTATGACCTCTGAATTAGGACAATTTTAGCTCCTATGGAAAAAAATTATGTATATAGTCTTCCCCCAAGCCAGTGACTTAATACAATGAATATTTATTCCTAACCTCTATGGTTTGGGTAAATGTTCCCTCAAGGCCCATGTGTTAATAGCTTGATCCCCAGCCCATGGCACTAAGGGGAAGTGGTTGCACCTTTAAGAGGTGGGGCCTAATTGGAGAAAGTTAGATCACTGGGCACTACCCTGGAAGGGAATTTGAGAACCTAAGCCCCTTGCTCTTTTTCTCTTTTGCCTCCCAGTTGCACAAGGTAATTAACTTTGGCTGGCATATGCTTCCACCAAAAATAATAAGCCCAATTGACTACAGACTAAAACCTCCAAAACTGTAAGCCAAAATGAACCTGTCCTCCTTATAAGTTGATTTCCTTGACTCTTTTGTAGCTGTGATTGAAAGCCATCTAATACATGATTCTTTGAATTGTGCAGCTGTTATGGATCAAGAGATGGCTTTCCTCCATGAATAGTTTTCAAATTCTGGGTTCCTCACTTCTTGGTCTCAATCATCCCCCTAGGATCTTGGGGGCTTTTACATGTAAAGGTAAAAGAGAAAGAATATACAGATATCACATTTATTATTTAGCAACCTTGCACAGAAATAACACACTTCATTTTCATTAGATGGTTGAGAATTAGCCCCCATGGCCCCATATAGATACAAGGGAAACTTGGAAGTGTAGTCTTTAGCTGGGCAGCCACATCCCAGCAACAGCTCAGTTCTGCAGAAAAGGAAGTGCAAATTTGGGGTGCTCTGCTAGACATCTCAGCCATGCATCCAAAACACAAACTTATACAACTATTTCCAAATATTTCATATTAAATATCAAATTCTAAATGTATTGTCAATTCATATTTAATACTCCAAGTATACTAGGATCTGCACAAAATCTATACCGGATAGAGACCCAGTGTTTAAGGAGCTTAGTCTCTGAGGGAAGCTCACAAATAACACAGTGAGATAATTTACCAAAGTTGCACTCAGAAGTGGGAAAACAAGATACAACATGGCGGGCTGTTTTGAGACCTCACTTTGATCTTATGTGAACAATTGCATTCTCTTAGGCTTTTGAGGCCCTACGCTCCGTAAAGTCCAGTGTCTTTCAACCCCCAAATTGTTTTCCTTTTTTCACATTTATAACTCTATAAATAATATACAAGAGAATAAACATATAGCTATTAATCAATAATACCTCCATTTGATAGGGTAATCATAATTCTTTAGTGTTTTAAACTCTACTGGATCTAAGTAAGTGACATACATTCTCTCAACTCTGCACTGATCAAAAGTTACAGAATGGTTTTCAGATGTTCAATGGTTTTGTGTGTGAGTGAGTCACATGTGAACTCTTTGAAAACAGAGAATATGGGCTTTCCCAAATCTTTACTTCCAGTTCCTGCTATGTAAATGTTCACTGAAGTGAATTGAGTAAATTTTTACGGAAATCTTCCTTGAATTGGTGAGCTGTAGTAAGTGAGGTTACCATTGGGATGCATGTGAGATTCTTTCTAACTCAATATTTTTATTAATGTGTTGGGGGAAGATGCAAATCTCAAAACATACTCATACTCATAAAATTTTAAGATGATCCTAGCTTGGGAGGAGTACCAAACACCAGGGACAAAAAAATATAATCCAAAGAAGTTAGAACTGTCTACATAAAAAGAAACTTGGCCTTCAAAAATGTAAATGACTACATGCAAGAAAAAAAATGGTTTGAATTCTTCCTAAGCAAGGGAATGAAAGAAATCTGGAGTCCAAGGCTGATGATAATTTACAAATTAGATCTGTGTTTAATATGAAGAGCTATAAACAGGGTCATGGCTATTTTGGCCTGAATTTTGAGAGCTTCATATAATAAATGGGCCATGAAACTAATTGTCCTTCTTTGTGTGATGTTAAAGATTTTCTAAATTTCAGTTGTTCTAATTTCAACCAATATCATTAGAAATAGAGCTAAACTAAGAATTTGGAAAAGAACCAAAAACATCAGTAGGAATAAGATCAATTACTAATAATAGTTTTCTATAGTGTGTACTTATTTATTCACTTCCTAAGATACTTTACTGATACAAATACCTTAGGTATTTATTATATCGACTATGTTACTCATTAATTCTTAGAACCTCCTTTTTGGTGTAGATTTTCCCCATTTCACCAATGATGACGCATTCAAAGATTTCACATCGTATGTAAATCTTGCCAGCCGACTAGTTGGCCTTCTTATAAATTTCATACCTAGATGAGAAAAAAAGAAAATAAGAATGTATCATTTACCTAGGAATGGCAGAAAATATTTTCCTTAGCCAACCTGAGCTCTGCACTTTATGAGAGGAAATATGTTGTGAAATTTTTTTATGTGTAACATCATGATATCCATTGCTCTAGTCAGAGGAACACTTGCCCCCTGTTCAGATGAGACTTGAGAGCATTCATCTCATTCAACCTGTTTTCCTATCTCAAATGCAAAAGGCCTCTCTATTGCCTTGCCACTGTTAGGATAAAAGAAAAAATAGAAAAAAAAATGGCTCCAACCTCTATCCGACATCCATATTCCTCCATATTCCTGATCTTGCACAGATGGGCAATCTCTTTATGTGTACTTTCCTCAATACAATGGCGTTGACACTAACTCACTCTTAGAGTGGCAAGTAAGAGTGAAATAAGATAGTGCTTGAGACAAAGAGAGTGCTCAGTAAATGGGAACTATTATTGACCGAGTGATGAGGCTCATACATTTACCTAGGGATGGAATCAGTGATTCCATTTGAAAAAAAAAAGATTTTCATATGCAATATAACAATGATGTCAAGCATTCCTCCACTGCATGGTCCAAGCTATAAACTTCATCTCTGTCATTTTCCTCGTTGTCCTTTTTCTTTCCTTCATTCTGTCCTGGCCTCTACCCCCACATACTTTTGAATTATTTGTATATTAATCTGTCTACTTACACCTCTTACTCATGGGAACAAAGAAAAATGCCTTATTTAACTTTTTATCTCATAACATTAACAACTATCTAATCAATAAATAAAATTAGGATGCTCCTTTAGACAACAACAACCAAAACAAAATAATTTTTAAAAAACCCCCTCAACTTTAGAAAAAAATTAATGCATACATAGCACCTATTTTGTTTCTTATTTATGCTGTAGGTTTAAGAATCAAGGCAGTGTACTTTTAATCCAGAATGGAATCTTCAATAATTTAATGAAAAATGAAAACAAGACAGAAACTAAAGTTTAACATCTATTGAATTTTGTTAAGCCTTGGGCAAAAATCACATTTGGATCAAAGTTGTTTTCTGTAAAGGAAGAACATGGTAGAAATAGGGATCTCTGAGAAGGGCTGGTGAAAGTCAGAAGCTATCCCTAACAGTCAACTTTCTTTTAAGATACTCTCAAAATGTGTAGCATAGCATACAGAAACCAACACACACACGACTAAAATGAACAGAACACTTAGTATGTTTATTTGCTTCCTAAGTGTTTGGGGGGGGCACTGCTGTCTTGCTATCCTTCACAATGCATTAAGTGCAATGTCTTTATTGAACTTAAAGGTCCAGAATTAAAGAGAAGAGAAATACATTTTGTGCTATTGTTGTACCACAAATGGATGGATAGGTCTGTAAGTACATACACATTTCAGTACCCCCACATAAATACTTAGTTTTGGTCAAATTGTTCACTCTCTATTTTTATATAGGTGATTAAATTGGCCTTTCCATCTTGATAATACAAGCCATTGCATGACACTAATGCTCCAGTGGAAAAACAAATTAGCCAGGATATATGAATTCAGTAATTATCAGAATGTCCTTAGCAAAGATCAGAAAATAAGATGGTTTTGAGGGGCTATCCTTAAGGTTAGAATATATGTTGAACACAGATGATGAGAAATTGGAAGAATTTGTGGTCAGGAAGACTTTGTGAGGCAAAATTATTGAAAACATGTACACAGAACCAGGATCCTGCAATATATTAAGACTCTGCTTTTATTATGCTATTTTTAAATTTTTTTCATAGTTCTTCCTTTTCTGGATTACTTCAAATATAAATCTTCACAGATTAATTATACAAATGATGTGTTCTTAAGGTTATGACAGAGTGACACCATTAAGAAAGTGTTTAAGAAGATTGTAAAAGGAAACACATCCTCTGAAAATAATAAATAGTAAAATTTTTAAAATTTAAATAGGTTTCAAATTTTTTTTAAAAAAAATTTAGGCTATGATCAATACCATATAAATTTAGTTTAAAATACACAGAGATAAAGACGAAACAAGAGGAGAAAGAAAAAGAGAAGGAAGGAGGAAGTGGGAGAGGAGAAAAGAGATATTATTTTCAGCTCTACTCTTCTTGTAACACTGCCAGTAATTTACATATTTGATAATTCTAAACACACTGTATTCTAGGAGCTAACTTGAAGCCTTCCTACTATAATTTTGCTATACTTTAAATGATTGGTACTGAGTTGTAAAGTGTAATATACATGAATTCTTTGAAAAGAAAACATTTGAAATAACAGTAATATTTCTTAGTCATAAAATTATGACTTTTTGATAAAATATAAGCAAAGAACATTAATACTGTAAAGAGATATGGAAAGGTGTACAATTCTAGAATCTATTTTCAGTAGGTTAAAATGTAGCATAAAATTAGCATGGCAGAGATAGGAGCCCTATCATTATCACATATATGTTGATACATCCAGAAGTTTTATATATATCTTTGTTTATTAATGTGTGGCAAATTTGCCAGTGACTTTCAAATTTCCAACTTGAGCTAAATAGTAGTTGTAGTTAGCTCTCCCAAAGAGAGAAAGTAAGAAGCTTCAGCTTCTCTTCCCTCAGATGCTCCTTTGTGCATTCATTAGTGCATTCATATATTCATGCATTCACAACAGACATCTATGGATCTTTTTTATTTGCATGACATTCCTCAGTGCTGGGGAGATTTTAAGGTGATTAATTAAGTCAAAGTTTACAAGAGTTCATTTCATAAATTCTTGACAGGAAGATATGCAAGACTCGATAAATTCCTTAGATAAACATTAGGAAATGTTATAACATGGAAAATACTACTGAAGAAAGCCAGGTTTACCATGAAGAAGGTGCCTGAGAGTGATTGTGTCTTTTCTTTAGGCTGTATGAGCACCTACTTCTATGCCTTAAAGTCATGTTGATATTGGCCAACACCTGTATGAGTTCTCTGAACTTCTTGTCCCAACCCACTATGAACACTGCATCACTACTAAATCTCTTGGTTTCCAGGCTTGTGAGTAAACTTCCTTTTCTTCACTCTCTTGGATATAACACTTGCACCATCTCTCAATCCATTTCATTGTTTTTTTTTTACTTCAATTCAGATTTCACTGATGATTCTCTCTCCTTCCCTGTTCCCCTATCTGATTTCTGTAACCCCAGTTTCATGACATCCTTATGTAGGCAATGCCCAAAGCCTCTAGGAGTGACTAAAGCAGTCATTATGATAGTGAAAATGTAAAGGAAAGAAGGGACTAGATGCTAATTGCTAAGTAACCTTGATTATAATTAAGAAACATTATAAAAATGTCAGAATTTATTCTTACATCTTTTTCTTGATAATTGATTTTTTTACATTTTAAATTCTCAGAAATGTTTTCTAGATTCAGCAGAGGGATTCATTTGCTCTCCAAATTTTATTATAAAGTATTGAACATTGATTCTGCAATATAAATGAGAATTTTCTATCTATAAATTACTATATCTTGGATAGAGTCCTGAAGAAAGCTTATCTTGGAAGACTGCATTTTTAATCAAAAAATAGAAAAATCACTGGAAATTTCCAGGTTGTCTAAAGTAAGCTAAATGATCATCATTCATATGCTCTCAATCTAAATGCCACTATTAATACTTTGTACACATTAACATATAAAACATAGCTTCTTAGATTTCTGTGCTTACCATAGATTTGGTTTTTCTTTCCTTAAGGATCTCAGAATTTTCAGGAATAGCATCAATCAGATAAATAAATGAATGACATATTCCCAGTGACTTTAAGTTCTGGTAGAAGTTCAGAATCAATTAGTTAAAAATCAATGAGAATTTTGTTTACTGACATGTGACATAAAATGCAAAATAATAGTTGTTTATTATTATATAAATAAATGAATGTGTTTGTTTTCTTTCCCACATTATACAACCCAGAGTTTCAGTGCAGGGTTAATCTGGTGGTTTCAGGTTATCAGAGATACAGACTTTTTTCATCTTTTTCCTTTATTCTCTTTGCAAAGGGCAACAGTACTCAAAGTGACTTAAGGTATAAAATGTCTCCTCAAGCTCTTACAATTTTATCCCCGAATAGGAGGAAGGAAACCACAGAGTAAGCAGGTCCCTCTATAGAGCTCCACATTCTTGCTTGCTTTTTGCTAGCTGCAACTTAGTCACCTTGCTGCCAAGTAAGGCTAGGAAATGTAGTTCTTTCATAGAACCATTTGAGGTCCTTTAGGAAGAAGAGGAGGAAGAGATGCAGGAGTAAGTAGGCAGAAGTCAGTACCCCAATAAATTACTCTGTTACTGCTCTTTTATTGGTGCTTCCCCCTATTGTTTAACAGTAGAGCAAGTGTTATGTGATTACTTTGCAGAAATCAAGCAGATTTAAGCCAGGTAGCTTAGCTTCTTATTGGCTAGAAAAGGTTAATTATGGACAATGGATCAAATAAAAAGTTTGTGTTTATTAGAAAAAAAATAACGAGGTGCTACTAACAAGCCACTTGTAAGCAAATTTAACAAAAAGGTGTCCTGTTTCTGGGTAGAAGAAGCCTCGCACTAGGATACTGGTTTAGAGTCAAGTGGAACAGGATTCAGGTCCCATTTGCCTCTGCTGGCAGGACATAAAACCTGAATAACTGTACACACCACCCTGGCAGGAGTTGCACTCTTCAACATTGGATGAGAATAAAGCTGTCACCCAGACTACTTTGTGTTCATTTAATGCTATCAAATGCTGTCTGCTTCTACGTTACTAGGTAAGTTAGCAAGCTGAAGCTGGTTGTAATGTGGGCTCTGTGGGTGAGAAACATCTGGTTTTGTTTTGTTCTTCCTTTCATCTCAGTCTTCCTTTATTTCCCTTTCTCCCTCATCCTTCCCCAGATTCTGTGAATTACAATGTTCTGTGTATTCTGCTTCCTCTGCATCTCTCAAATGTATGAATTTGTCTCCAACCCTATTCTACCTGTCTTGAGTAAGACCAACTGGAAGTTATTATGCCTCTGCCATGAGGAGGCTGAGGAAGTGTGATAGGCAATAATGTCATTCTCCTCCAAAACTTGGTCCTATTCCCTGGATAAACCAGGAACCCAGTAGTTGTTCTTCATATTGTCTCTCCTTCACTGAGAATCAATCCGTCACCTAACTAATGCCTTTTGCTTCATAGTTATCTCTTAGGTCATCCACTTTTTCCCCATCCATATCATTATCACCACTGAATCCAGCTACAATTGTTCCTCTTTTTGTTTACCACAATAGTCCTTTAAGCGGTCCACCATGAAATTACTCTTCCACCTTTCTTTTACTTCTCATCTACACCTCCTTCCAATATATTTTCCCCGTTGCCCTTCAATGGCATGTAAAACCCTCTGAGACTTTGGCTTCTTCCAATATCTCCAACTTCACCCTGCTTCACTGCATCTGCTCCTTTAGTGTTTGGGCTTTCCTTTAGTCCTTTATATTGTGGTTGACCTCTGCATCTGTTGTTGCCTGTCAACTGTGATTTATCTTTTAGATCTTAGTTCAAACTATACTTTTCTAGAACAGGCTTCTCTGACACCCATGACTAGGTGAACTGTCCTTAATATATGTTCTCATAATTCCATGTAGTGCATTTATCTCAGGGGCAATTTTACATTTGTTTGTGTGATTGTTTTATTAATATCTGTTACATTCAAAGGGTCATAAAATCCATGAGAGAGGAGATTATGTTAGCCACTGTGAGCCCAACTTAAAAGATGCTAAAGAAATGCATTCTGAGTAAAAGAGAAGAAAGAAAGGAAAGAAAGAAGCGAGCAGGAAGAGATGGGGTGGGGAGGAAAACATATTTTCTGTATTTTGTTTTCTCTGCAGTACCTAGCACAACATTTTGCTCATAGAAAGTTCACTGTGTTTTGTTTTAATGAAATGACCATAGTATCACCAATGATTTGTGCAGATTGGAGTTGGAAAATCAAATTTATTCCTTTGTTCTGGCCAGTCACTAAACATGCTGAGTTGTCCATTTTGGAATAGTTCTGATTTATTGAACTAGTTTAGAATTAGTGCCAGAAATCCCAGTGCCAGAACTGAAGTTCTTACTTTCTTGCCTTGCTCCTGACATATGGCTCATTACGTAAATTAACCGATGAAAATTTATATCAACCTTTCAAGAAGTGGATTCATTGTCCCAGATTTGTGGCTGGGAAGACACAGAGATAGTTTAATGTCTCATTAAGATTCAGAACCACTGTCATTAAAAAAAAATACTGTAAAGAAAGGACAATGAAGTGTGTATAGGTGAAAGAAAAAAGTGGAAGAAAGTGCTATTTGGTTCCCCAAAAATGGGTGAAAATTCTAGTAGCTCTGTTCTTGATCAGTGCATATGTAGGTCTCTCACTGGCCATTGGTCACTAAATAAATCTCAAGCTTTTGGCTTTTTGTAGGCTATATACTAAAAATGTTTTCTCTACAATTTGTAACAGATATGGATAGAATATGTCCACAATAGTTTATTCAATGCACAGACTAGGTCCTGTGGTAGCTAAATATTTATGTTTGCAGTGTTGGGAACTGAACCCAGAGCCTTGTGCATGCCAAACACATGCTGTATCACTCACCGAACCACACTCCAGCCTCATAGCTAAAATTGTTTCTTCTGACGTTCAAAGTAACTGCCTGAGTAAAGGAGGGAAAGGATTTTGCCCTATTTTTGTTATGTGGGTTGTCCAAGATCACAGACCTGTGTTGCCTTTGTTTTCCGCCTCCTGGTTGAATTGCTCTTCTGCTATTTTTTACACACATGAGTTTTAGACAAAAACTCACTCCTTTCCACCTCTTGACCCAAGTGCTGCTGCTGAAAAATATTCAACTTCTTGGACTCTGCCTACTGAGATCCCAGCATATAGCTACCTTGCTTTGGGCTAAACTCTTGGGCTCTACCTAGGCCTGCTTAATTTTATAATATCTTCCTGCTTCCCACTTGTCTAGCCTGAGTATCCTCAGGGTCCTCCTTAGATTCTGGTCCAGGGAATCCTGAACTTCGAATCTGACTTGTCAAGAAATTAAAATTCTGCCTTTCTGCAGGCTGAGGTATGAAAACTACGGTTCCACCATAGAAACCAATTGGCCATTGCCCTTGTGTTGCTAGGCCCTCTGAGAAGTTAGGGACCTTAGTTAATTTTGTCCTGCTTTGGAAATTTAAGGAGTTTGCCAAAGCAGAAGACTTCAGGTCAAAAAACAAAGGAAGACCCAGATGATAGGACTCACATAGATATCCAAAGTGAATCCTAGAATACTTACTTAGCTAAATTTAGGGAAAAAATAATCTATCATCTCTTTTCTTTTAGCAGCCCCTTTTCAGCACATTGACAAAGCAAATTTTTTAAATGCAATGAGTATACCGGGAATACTATCTCTCTAGAAGAACTTTCATTTGGACAATTTCAGGAACAAATGAAAACACAAAGAGAATAAGTAGGTTAGCTCTAATAATTGCCATGAGCGAGCTTGGGAACTCTTGACATCAGGGTATGGAGAATTCATGAGATGTTCTATTCTGTGTTTACTGGATACATCCTGCTCAAGTTTTCTCATAAGGGTGCATCTAAGATATCAGCTAGTTATTTAAAGGCTTAGCTGGGGCTCAAGTAGCTTCTTCTCAGATGGTTCACTCTTCCCAAAGCCCTCCCTTCCTTGCCATGTGGTATCTCTATAGAATCCCAGTATAAGGCAATTGGCTTCCCCATGGCAAAGTATGCAAAAGAAAGCAAGTAAGAAGCCATGGTGCCTTTTATTACCCCATCTTCAAGTCAAATACTCTCACTCCTGCTTATTTTTTTTCCTATCCTTTTAAAGAAAATCATGAAGTTTGAAGCCATCTGTATCTCAAGGCTCTGTTTTCTTGAAGTAGTGTAATGAAGTTATAGATGCATTTTTAAACCACTACAATGTTTTGTTTTCAAGAACATTTTGAAAATATTTTTGAGTATGGTAATTCACATTAATTTTGAATTAATAAGCCAAAAAATGACCTTGAAATGAATATCATATCTTTAAATAAAATTTATTTTATTTCATAATAATTACATTAATTTAAGAAGCATCTTTGTCTAATTTAGTAAAGTGTAATTTAAGTGTGAATAAATTTATTGAAAGTTCCCATTTGAAATAAGAAATAGAATTAATATGGTACTGCTTTTTAGCCCAATAGATTTCCAATATTTTTCAAAACTAATTTAATCATATTTGAAGTTTTAAAATGAAAGTATTCTATATACTTCAGAAAGTTGTATTTGTGCAGTATAACTGAATCTGTCAAATATAAGATGTGGGAATGTCAGGCAGGCAGTTGCAGAAGAGTAGAGTAACTGGTGTGGGACAAGAAGTTATCTCTGATAGTGGCAGAGGTAAGCTATGATATGGATGAGGGATGATCTTAAAAACCACTTGAATACTGATGTCTCCTAAATTACTGACTACTTTCTGAATTCCATATTTGTATATATAGCTTTTACACAGCAAAGCCCTTTGGATAATAAATGTCTTTTCCAATTTTAATATGTTCTAAACTGGGATCTTGGTACTGGCTTCCTAGTCCCTGTTTCCTTCAATGTTATCCATCTCAATAAGTGAAAAATCCACTTTTCCCAATGCTCACACCAAAAACATTGGAATTCTATCTGGATCTGCTCTCATTCACCTGATGCATTAGTAAAAACTGTGAGTACAACCTTCAACATTTATTCAAATCTGAGAGAGAGAGAGAGAGAGAGAGAGAGAGAGAGAGAGAGAGAGAGAGAGAGAGAGAGAGAGATTGAGATTGTTCTATGGAATAAAATGAGCCAGAGAAGAGTGAATAAAGAAGTGTTGGTTGGGGAAGGGATGCCATTTAGGTAGGGGTCATTGGGAAGGCCTCCTCACCGTTTTCACTGCTAGCACCTTCGTTCAGGCTGTCACCATCTCTTACTTGGATTGTGCCGTCATCTCCTAACTAGCTTCATCTTCTACAATCTACCCCTACACAGAAGCTAAGGGATCCTGTTACAGTATCAAGCCACTCTTTTATGAGAAATGTCTGATACAATTGTATCTCTCTGCAAGTAAAGGGCAACTCTTCGTCATTATCTATGATCTCCTACATGATCTGCACTGCTCTCTGACTTGCTCTCCTGCAGACACCCTTCCCACCTCAGTTACATGAGACATGTTCTCATCTTAGAGACTTTACTTTCTTTCCTGTGACCTTGAATCCTTTTCCCCAAAGGACTAGTTTTCTCACTTTAGACAAGTTTGTCTCAAAGTTTATTTCCTCAATAAGGCCTTCCTAATCACCCCATCTAATTTTCAACCATTCCCCAATGGACACTTCTTTATTCACCCTTCCATAGAACTCTCTCTCTCTCTCTCTCTCTCTCTCTCTCTCTCTCTCTCTCTCTCTCTCTCTCTCTCTCTCACACACACACACACACACACACACACACACACACACACACACACACTCGAATTTCTTTTTCTCTTTTCCTCACTAGAATGTGAGTTTCACCAGAGCAGGGATTTTTGTCTTTAAGGTCAAATCCCTAATGGAGGGAATGACGCCTGGCTCATGACAGATGTACAAATAGTACTTGCTGATGAGTAACCTTCTCTCTTTTTCACACTGTTGTCCCAGATGCTATCTTTCCTTTGAAGGCTCCTCCTCTGTGGCTTAATCCACTCTCTGCCAGTCTTACTCATAACCTTGCTCTCTCCAAAATCTCTCTTTTCATTTGCATTACCTCCTATCTGGTGATCCTGTGACCACTACTCTGCTCAAGTTTTTCTCATCCCAATGTAAACAAGAAAATAAATATAGTCTCTTTCTTCTTGTTCCCTTTTAAGCAGAATTCTATTTCCTCTCCTTTAAGTCATGGCCAAACCACCCAATAGATTTTTTTAAAAAAAGAAAGAAATCTATATTTCATGCCCCCATTTCCTCCTCACTGATTGTTCCCTCCCAGTCTGGCTCCTGTCATCATTACACTGCTTAAATTATTCTCTAAGGGTCATCATGATATGCCAAGTCCAATAACCTTTCATAGTGTTTAATATTCTGTTTATTTCTAGAGAAGTGGATATTGCTTTCAAAAATCTTGGGTGTTCTGACCATGGATGAGGGATGATCTTAAATACCACTTGAATACTGATGTTTCAACGAATTTCAAAAAAATAATTAGAGTTCACTTTCATTTTATAAACAAAAGTATATCACAGAAATCCTTCAAGAGATCCTTCTTTCTTTACTTCTGTGAATGATCTTTGATCTCCTCCTAGCTCTCTGACTTTCCCAGCTTTGTAAACTCTGGATTTCTGTGAGAGTCAATTTTTCATCATTGGGACAAAATACCTGGGGAAAACAACTTAAGGAGGAAAAAACTGTTTGGGTCATGGTTTCAACCAATAGTTAGCTGAATCCATTACTATGGGCTTGTGATGAGGCAGAGCATCATGGCAGAGAGGGTATGGTGGACCAGAGCTGCTCACCTCCTGGCAGCCAAGTAGGGGAAAAGGGGGAGGGGGAGTCTGGCTGGGAGGAGAGAGAGAGAGGGCCAGACACAAGATATACCATTTCAGGGAATGTCCCCAAATTGACTCCACATCCCAATAATACCTCAAATGATGAATTCATTAATGAATTAATCCACTAATACCGTAAGGACCCATAACAATCCAATCAGCCTTCCCGAAGACCCTACAACTGAACATTGTTGCACTGGGGCCCAAGCCCTCAACCCATTAGTCTTTGGGGAATACTTCATATCCAAACCACATAAGTCCCTTTGTTTTCTTTCTCTGCAATGCAGGTGTTGCCCAAACACCTGTTCTTGGTCTTTGTCATTTCTTTGTACGATCTTCTTTTGTTATCCCATACTCAGACATGTCCTCTTTCCCAAACCTCTGCAATTGCCTCAATATTTCCCTCCAGACATTCCACTGACATCTTGAACCAAATATTTTCAAAACTTATTTCATTACGTCTCCACCAACCCTGTTCTTATGTTTGCTATTCATGATTAATACTGCTTACCTTTCTCCCGGTCAACAAAACCAGAAAATTCAGCATTAGCTTGAGAATTCCCTTCCTGCTTGTACATCTGAAGCCAACTGTCTCCTTCTACCTGAAATATTGCTCAAAACTACCACCTCTTCTCTATCACTCTGCCCCTACTCTACTTTTGATCTTTACTATGTCTTTCTAGCAAGAATATAAAGTCTTGCCCATCAGACTTTTCTTCCCAAGCCTCATCTCCTCCCAACTCATTTCACACTTTATTTAGAAATGAGTCCTAAAACAATGCCTGGCTTAAAACCCATTTTTGACAATGCTTTGCTAGCAGATTCATAAGTTTAATTTCTGGCTTCAAGATCTTTATAACTTAGTGTTTATGTACTCATTGAGAAAAAAGTTGCTTTCTTGGTATTTGAGAGCAGATCAAAAGCTTATAACCTCCAAAGAGCAAGCTACTCTTTGGGATCATTCTCATGCTATAATTTCCTGGATGAGATAGAACCCTCATTTGTTTTAGGTTGTGCGGATGCATTACATTTTTCCTCTTAAGAACTTCCACCTCAGTTAGATGCCAGGTTGTAGTTCTTTGGATCTGTTTGGGATGTCATGAGGCAGCTTTAGTGTACCCATGGGGACCAGAAGACTTCAATTTCCTCTTTATCAGAAGTTTTCCTTTGTACACTTGTATCTCTGTAAGGGGCAAGAAAAGTCACCCTAGTTTTATATTTACTTATCATCATCATCTCAAAAATATGATTAAAAAAATAAGCTCTCATAAGATCAAACAGATAGGAAGTGATCTGTCAATCACAACACATATTAGCATGTTTATGGGCCTCTGATAATCTTTGATGGTTAATATTTATGACTCTGTGGTTCATAAACCTAGGCCATCAGCAGGACCAGTTCACTACGATCTTGCTAAAACGTTAGAGACCTAGGGGGATTAGCCTTATCTCATCTTTCCACTGATGTATCTGTTATCAAATATGTGGATTTGGCATTAAAAAAAAAACAATTCAGGTTTTGCCTATGTATGTACCTTTCAGAAAAAGTCATAGAATGGAAGGGTAATATTGGAGCAGAAAGAGAGTGAGTAGGCAGAAAAGAAGTGAAAGAGAGGACAAATTCCACTATTTTAGAATTCCTAAAATATGGGGGAAACGTTCTATATCACATACTAGAATACAATGTCTCAGCCTCCCAGAAACATCTATTCTATTTTAAAAAGCCAAAAATATATCACAGAGACTTAAATCCTTTTATAATTTTCTATGAGTAGAACAAACTGAGATTAGCAATTGTTAACATTGGCAAGGGAACTGGAGAAAGAAAACAGAGGTGATGCACATTAGAACCATAAAAATCATGTTTTCAGATTTCATTCACTTTTATAACCAAAACAAAAAGACTGACTTGGCAGCAACCAACAAAGCCAATAACCCTCTTGCAATGGTGTCCAATATTCTAAAACATATGTTTTGAGTTATCTGGCCCCTGTAAGTTTCCTATTTCTCCAGGTGGGAATAAAGATAATCCTGACAGATTTACCCAGGTTCCATTGTCAAATACTTGTAGGTGGTACTCACTTCTTTTGTACATATTTCCACAAGGCTTTCAATTATTTCAGATGGTTTTGAAGTTTTGGAAAATAAAATCTCTAATTGGAATTAATTATAATACACTTTAATTTTGGAAACAGAATATGTCAGAAAAATTCACTATGAGAGTACCTGTAAATTACATGAATGTTTGAAGTTTAAGTGTCAGTGGTGTGTATGACAAGAATATAAAATTTTCACTAAGTTGAACACATTTATCAAACTTCTGAGCAGTTCAAAGCTCTGGCTTAAATAAAAAAGAAATGTGAATATTCTGAGTAGAATTTTGCTATTGCTAGATACAACATCTTGAGGTGACAGAGCAAGAAGGTGAGGCTAGGAAGTGGGATCCAGACTAAATTTTATCCTCAGGTCTTGCATGATTGACTTTACAGCAGGAGGAAAATGAATGGTCTCAATATAGGAGGCTCTGAAGCTCCTTTTACTTCTGATGCCAGAAAAGCTGCTGCCTCCACATTTTCTACTCTTTTTATCTGGCATAATGTGAGGGAGAGGGTCAGGGGACACACTTGTGGCCTCTAATGGCCAGATAATGGACCACAATAAAAGTTATGTGTCCCCAGCTGGATGTGAAGACATATAATGGTTGACAAGATCCATTATCTAACTATTAGAACCTGGAGAGAATGGAGACAATTATTTCATCAAAGAAAAAATCCATTTTCACTTATTCAAGAAAAAAAAAATTGCTTATGTGCTCTGTGTTTTCTTGAAAAATCCTGCCTTTGTATTCAAATAAAAATCCAATTGTAACAGTAGTCAATGTTTATGGAATACTTATAATATGCTCATTGGCTTCATAGAGAACAGGGTCTGTAGAATAGAACTCATCAATTTCAAACTTGACTTCAGCATTTACTTGGAGGAAGATAACGCCTCCATGTCTCAGTTTTTCCAATGTATAAAATAATGAAAATAGCAGTGCATGTATCATACAGTCATCAAGGACGGCATATGCTAAGTATACAATAAACAACAGTTATAATTAATGTTATTGTTGTAATATTGTCATTGAGTAGATATATAGTTTAGATCTCTGGTTTATCCCATTTGATGAATTAAGACATATAGAGGATGAAGTCAATCTGTTTAATCTGGAGGTTTGTGAATATATTTTAAAAGATTCATTGTCCCATCAGAAAAAATTGAAAAAAAGATTTTGTCTATGTGCCTTTTGGTGGATAAAAGGGTTCATGGCCTTAAAACAGCCCTTGATTCTCAAAATTATAAGAATCCCTGATGAATTAAATTTAACATATGATTTCGCCTGGCAAGTGATGCAGGGTGGTTATTGAGCAAAAATATTTTTAAGTGATTTCTTTTCCTTTGTATTGTTTTTTAAATGCTAGGAAAAATCAAATATTAAAATCAATAACAGGTACCTATTCTGTCTGCTGAGTGCCAAAATAGGTACATGCATACCATCACAGAATGGTCTATTTTTCACCTCTTTTTGAGATGAATGTCTTTTCAAGAAACATTTGAAAGAAACAAAACCAATTCAGTTACAAAGGTGGGAAGCTATGGATTGAGTGTCTTGGTAATAGTTCTGTAGCAATCAATAAATACATTTTTTGACATTTCATTGGGCCTTTAGGGACCCCTAGAATTTGAGTCAAGATTCTCATACATATAATGGTATCATGATATCAATGTTTCCTTCTTTCATAATGCACTTGAAAAAGGAATCTGCGTCAACCCCTTCCACCCCTTTGGATATAAATTTTGTGCAGGATCACTCTCTGTTCAACTAATGCCTGGCTGTTGGAGCTATTAAACACTAAAAGAGGATTTGTGGGCCCAGGAAAAATTTAAAACTGTTATCATTATAATTGAAAAAATAAATACCACTTGTTTTGTAGAGAAGAATTATATCACAGTGGTTAGAAATAGATCCTCTAAAGACAGGCTGTAAAGGCTCAAATATCAATTGTCATTACTAACAGTACAACCATGGGACAATGAATTCACCTATCTCTATATCAGTTTTCTTATCTTTAAAATGGGAGTATATATTGCATGTATTTCACGGAATCACTGTGTGAGAACCAACTGTATTAACTCTCTCTCTCTCTCTCTCTCTCTCTCTCTCTCTCTCTATATATATATATATATATATATATATATATATATATATATAATTGCAAGGATTACATAATCCTGTGCCTAGAATATAAGAGCTGTATGAATGTATCATTATTATGTAATCCATTTCTTATGAATTAAGAAAAGAATACTTATGTGCTAATTCTATCTCATCTGCTTCATGACCTTTACACTTAGACAAACCATTACCTCTGAACTCCATTTTTCTTACCAATATGAAGATATATTCCCTAAATCCATGATGATGTGCAAAATCAATAATATACCAGTGTTTTGTAACTTATGGACCCTGCCTATGTTTTGAGTCTCAAAACATCTACAAACTTTATTGGGCCTTGTATGTTTTGAAAAAAAAATCATTTATGGTTAATTTTGAGTAATTTCAGAATCAAAATGCTTAACAGAGAAATTGTTTTGACTTGTGCATATCTTTTATGACATGAATTTTTCTGTGGGATTAATTCTAGTTAAGACTCTCTTCCTCTTTAAGTTTTCTCAGATTTTATATTTTGGGGTTTGATGAGGTATCTGAATGAATCAGAATTCTGGTTCAAAGAAAGAGCTGACCCCATTACTGACTCCTTCACATTTAGAGAAACTGAGGGGAGGTCATTGAATATTAATGGATTTTTGTTTCACAGCACTTTTTTTTTTCAAAATTCTAAGCTCCTTTTGCTAGTTTCTAAACATTTTAACTCAATTTTCACTTTTAATTTTTGATGCATTATAGCATTTAGATGATTCTCACATTGGTTAGATTAGCCTTGTGTTTTACCCTTGTTTGCCAGGAATTGAATATTTACAAAATCAATATGTATAAATATGTGCTTGCTCAACTTTTCTATTTCTGTCGGTAGTCATAAAGAGCTGAAATGCTTTCGTCATTTCAGCTCAATAACCTTCCTCTCTTCAGGATTTCTGGGGTCACTAAAAAAAAGACATTCTGGTTGTTTATTCTTCTACTTTGTTAGGGAAATAAACCCAGATGTTATCATTTGTTTTCATGCTTCTGTAAGTTGTCTTTCACTGAATACTTGGTGGCTTAAAGCAACTGTGCTTTATTATTTCTCACTCTTCTTTGGCTTGGCTGGTTGATTTTTCTACAGTCTCGCCTGGGCCTATTCATGTGCTTGACATCAGCTGACAGGGCTGGGACTGGAGCTCATCTGGGCTTGCTGGGAGGCTGAGCCTCTCTGTCCATGTGGTCTTTCATCTTGAGATTCTACATATTTTAGTCCCTGGGCAGCATTCCAAGAGAGGAAAATGTTGAAGACATGAGGGCCTGGTTCCTGAACTCACACAATGTCATTTCCACCTTATTCCATTGGTCAAAACATGTCACAAATAAGGACAGTCCAGATGTAAGCATTGGGAAAAGAGATTCTCCCATTTTGTGGAAGAAACTGCAATTATTTCTGGTCATATTTAATCTACAAAAATGCCTGTTTTTTTTTTTTTTCCTCAGCTAAGGTTTTCAGTGCTAGAATGTTGACAGAAACTGTGAACTTTTGTCAGTGGCACTAAAGAAAGCCAGTAACAAGCGCCCATGAGTTTTAAACTCAGAGGCAGCACCCACTCACTCTAGTTACTCAGCAGGTATTAGTAAGGCATCTATTCTATGTACGAGCACTAAGGTAAACTATAAATGGTCGCTGATCCTCATACAGAATTTAACTTAGACTGCAGCCCCCCAAAAGTCATAACCTAGAAATAGATAATAAACTTTGAATAATTTGATGCTTTTATTGGCTGTCTACTAGATATACCCAAGCTCTATATTGGCATTCTAAATGTAACAATGAATCTGAGTCTCTGGTCACATGACTTGGTAATAAGTAGAAGCATACTATAAACAAAAAAATTAACATAAACAAAGTTAATCAAATCCAAGAATAAATTAGTATTATAAATATTATGATAGAATAGTCCCAGCTCCAGTCCCATCATCGTTCTGGAGATTCAAGATTAGGATATGCTTCCAAGAAGGGGTGAGTCTTTTAAAGCAGATACATGATCTTCAGGCTGACCAGTAAGGGCTGTGAGATCCAGGAAGGTAAAGCAGCATAAACAATAGAAGTGGATTATATAAACCTTGGAGAGGAATGAAAGCTGAGATTTGTTCAGTGTGTCTGAAACCCAGAATTCTGGGTGAGATGGAGAAGGAGAGCAAGGAAGGAAGGAAAAACAGAAGTGATAAACAATGAACAGAAGTGGCCAGGGACTTAATTATGGAGGACCTTAAATAGCATCCTATAAAGTTTGAATTTTCTCCTATAGGTAATGGGACTCTGCTGAAGGATTTTCATCAGAGGGTGACAAGATAAAATTTGCATTTTTAAGAAGATCACTCTAACCTCTATAAGATAAATAGGCTAAGGCAAGAGTAGAGACAGAGAGAGTAGCTAGATTACTGCACTGATCAAATAAGCTTTGATAATGACTATGGCAATGGCAGAAAGGATAAAGAGGAAGAGATGTATCATACCTTCAGTAGACATGTTTTGAGTGTCTACTGAGTGCCAAGTGATACTCTAAGTGCTGGGAATATTATGCCATAGAACTGACCTTGTAGATTTAGAAAGAAATCATTCTGAGGCAGATATAGAACTTCTTTGAGCAGAAGGACACATTACCTAATTGAGTATAGGAGTGACGAAAAGGAAGGATCCCAGAAGTCCCAAGTGGAATTAATGGTGGCATCTTAACAATAAGACAACTGTTTTTAAACAGTAGGTACTAGAAGATCAAGAAAGAAAGCATTCTTTTATAGGTAAGCCAAAAATAACACTGAAAATATGCATATCCAGTGGAGGCTTACAGAAATGCCAGTTGTACTTATATTCATATATTGTCTTCAATTTTCAAAGATGACACATAAACAAGAGTAAAGGTGTATGTATAAATGGGTGACAGTGAGTCTGACAGAATTATTCCACTGCTTTCATCTTTTCTATCCTTGACAAACTCAGCCATATCTTCCTATGTGTGGTTTAATTGAACTTGACCCTAAGATTTGATAACTCCAATTCCCTGTGGCTCAATAATTGGGCCCCATGTGTGATAAAGGCAGGTTGCACTAGGAATCCCCCAGCTGCTGCTTATGTGAATGGATTAAATTAGAACTTCCCAGTATCCTGCCTGCTCCTGATTTGATCGTGGCCATAAAGATATATTTTCAGTTAAATTTCTACATAAAAAGCCAACAATAAGGGGCTGGGGATGTGGCTCAAGTGGTAGCTCGCTCGCCTGGCATGCGTGCGGCCCGGGTTCGATCCTCAGCACCACATACAAACAAAGATGTTGTGTCCACCAATAACTAAAAAATAAATGTTAAAATTCTCTCTCTCTCTCTCTCCCTGTCTCATTCTCTCTTTAAAAAAAAAAAAGCCAACAATAGGAAAACAGCCAATAATAATAACTTACTCCCTTTCCGTTTAGAGGTTCATAACACTATTATGCCATGACTAGAATCCATTATTATATTCTGGGTATCTAGTTCATCTATTTTTAGCATAAATATCTAATTCTTGGCACAATGATGAACCTATTACATATGACTAACACTCAGTGTTTGACATTAATCTTGCTCCTAGTTTTTCATTAGGTCAATCAGAAAGCCTTTATGGAGTCCATATTCTATACTCAGCAGTTTAGGACTTGGGGAAACTGCTTCAAGTATGATGAAAAATCATCCCTCACTAGCAAAGAAGATATGTAGATAAGTAAACAAATACTTGCCATAAGGCATTCATTCATTCATTCGTTACTTGCTCTATTTTGATATATAGGAATACAAAAATAAATAGTACTGCTCTCAAGACAATATTGTTGTGTGGATTTCTAAATGATTATGAGCAGAGTTTAGCACTTTATGTAAGTTAGCTTATTTTTATCTTCTGGAGCTTTACAGGGCAGGTGTTACTGCTTGTACCATGGAGGAGAAACTGGAGGCTGAAATCACTTGCACAAGGTCACACAGGAAGCTAGGACCAAGTTAGCATATAGTATATATGGGTCTAGCATATATGGGTCTAAACCCTGTGATCTTTTCTCACAATACAAGCCCTCAGCATGAAGCGCTAAATTCTAAAAATAATAATTAAAACAACAAAAAAACATAATAAACTTCACTTAATATTGCCCTTCTTTACTGCCTCTTGTGTACCCTTTATGTTTACACTCCCCAAAAATGTAGTTCACATTGTCAAAATATTTACCTTATACTTGCACATCAGCCACACTTTGAAGTCCCCATCACACAGATATACCAAACACGTTGGCCTGGGACCAATAAAAATCTAATCTGTTTTTCTTAAAAAAGTGACCTCTTAGTTTGCAGTGAAATATAATCTTTTCATTCTTATTTTACTCACCAGGAAGGAGGTTGTGTGGCATAATAAAAAGATTATGTGTTTCAGAATCAGACTTTTCTGAGTTTAAATCCCAACCAAGCAAGGATCTGTGTCCATCTCTGTGACCTGTGCCAGTTTCTTAGACTTCCTAGGCTTTACTTATTTAATATACAAAGTAGGAATGATACTACTTACCATTCAGGAATGTTGCAAGAATTAATATTTTTCAAGTATAATAGAAAAAAATGTTTTCAATTTTCAGGCACTCAATAAATATAATTGTTTATCACCACTACCACCACCATCAGCAGCACAATCTCTTCTGCATTTGGTAAAGTCCATAATCTCTTTCTTAAATTCCTTCCTCCCTAGAGTTTATCCAAGAGATGCTTTTCTGCATTTTTTTCATATTGTTTCTTTTCTCCTACTAATCATAGTCTGCATTCTATTGTTCCCAGGTGTTCTTATTCTTGGTCCATTTCTCTTATTATTTTTAATATTCATCCCAGGATATGTTCATCTTCCTGTGATTTCCTCTACCTCTAATACCTTTCCTAGATTTGTGTGTGAGTCCTAGTTCTTTCCTTTGAATCTAATATCTGTGTATGCCAATGTCCACTAGACACTCTAGGACAGTGTGCTATGGGCAACCCAAACTCAGCAGACCCAAAATGAATTAGGAATAATTTGTCTTCTTCTTCCTCTAAATTATTTGTCTTTTGTATTCACAATGACCAGTAAAAGATCTCATCACCTACCCAATGATGGACAACAGAAATCTGGGCGTGAGCCTAGATAAGTAGCCTCCAACCCAATTGGTAAACAAATAATATGGATTATTACTCTTTTTTAAGAGAGAGAGAGAGAGAGAGAGAGAGAGAGAGAGAGAGAGAGAGAGAGAGAGAGAGAGAGAAGAGAGAGAGAGAATTTTTTAATATTTATTTTTCAGTTTTCCATGAACACAACATCTTTTATTTTATTTATATGTGGTGCTGAGGATCGAACCCAACGCCCTGTGCATGGCAGGCGAGCGCACTACCGCTTGAGTCACATCCCCAGCCCTGGATTTTTACTCTTAATGTTTCTTATCTTCTGCTCTTCTCTCTTTTGGTATTGCCCAGGTTAGGCCCCACATCATCATTCCCATCTCCTCACCTTTCAATGGATTTTCTTACCTCCTGGGAAACTACTCCAATACTGACTGCATACCGCTCACTAAACTTTCTGAAATGTCCAGGGTACACTTTCTGTCTATACATGGAGCTCTCCAACAAAGTTAAGAATGCATAAAGGGAAAATAAAGACATAAAATTAATACATATAAATTCAAGCATAAGTAGCCCACATAATGCCCAACAAAGTAAGCCCTTTGACCCCTCCCATCCTTCTGTGTTTATGCCCATCATAATCCCTGAGATTATAAATTCAATGGGTTTTATTCTTATGATTATGTGAAGATATATGGTACAGTTGATGTTAAGAAGGAGTTTATCCAAGTGGACCTGGCCTATTCACAGGAGCCCTTAAAAGACAGTATTCTCTGGTGTGTGTAGAAGATGGAATCTGAGAGTCTAAGCACGGGAAGGCTTCTATGTATATTGGTTGGCTTGCATATTTGGAGGCCAAATCAAGGAATATGTGCAATTCCTGGAAAATAAGAGTAGCTGAAAACAAAATTCAGCAAAAGACTTTGTAACCTCAGCCCAATCATTGTAAGAAATTACATTTTACCAACTACCAGAGTGAGCTTTGAAGTAAATATTTCCCCAGAGTTCCCAGAATTTGATATAGTCCTCCAAAGACCTTGACACTGAGCAGAGGACCCATTCAGGCCATGACAGGCTTCTGACCTACAGAAAAGTTAATGAAAGAATGGATGTTTTTAAACTCATAAGTTCATGGTAATTTGCTATGTAACAATACAAAACTAACATATCAACTCACTGTTGACACTAATCAGTGTCAATCTATTAGTGAATGATTTGAAAGAGTGAGCTGATGGATGGGGGATGGTTAGAGATGGACAGGTGAGTGAATGAATGATGTTCTCAACAGCATGTTCTGAGAACCTCACTCAGTGCTGGGCACACAGTTGGCACTTCATATGTATTAATTGTCTTATTGGGAAAATATGATAAGAATAAATTATAACAAGAATAAAGATGAGTGTGGTGCTCTGTGTCTTGACTACTGATCAGTAATCCCTTTCATAAACTGAGTCAGAGAATAAAATTGTAGAGAGGCAGAAAGTAATAGGAGATAATTAGAAAAAGATGCAGAGCCCCAAACACTAAAGTCTTCTACCTGATGCAAAGGAGTATTGACCCTTTATATATAAAAATGCAAGAATTCTTTATCTTAACTCTTTTAATATTTAATTTAAATATTTCCTCCCAGCATGTCTTACTTCTTTTTGGTTTAATTATTAGCAAATTTTATTATTGATAACCTGGTAAGTTTTTTAAAAAGTTGGTATATACTGAACTTTTTATGTTCTTTTATAATTTTATGTTTCTCTTTTCCTTACAAAGTAACAGATCTGGTAATTGTCCTTAGTTTTTTGGTAGTCTTGTGGTGTGTAGCAATGTCTTAGCTGGCACCTTTAGGACTAATTGTTGGTTATAAATTAGAAAAGTTGGTTAAAGTGGGAAATCATTAAAATTAATAAAGTATCTTAATTCATTCTTCTTGGGCATAAGACTACTTCCTGTCTTTGAATGTGAATCTGCTGATGAGTACTTCACCAGTCTTGCCCAAACCACTTCCTAAGGCACAGGTACGGTTCTCTCTTAGGGTTCTTTAAAGTAGCTGGAGAATCTATAAGCCATTTGTGTATAGACTCTTTCTAGTTTTATGATGTTCTCCCAGTCTTTTCATTATTGTCTCACCCACCCACGATCCAAATATTTACGAATTAAGGATTCAACTGCCTTTTCTCACTTAGATAGCACTTAACAACTAAGGTGCCAACATTGACGAGTACAGTCACTTTTACAGATTTGGGAACAAACCATCTGAATCTTGGAAGACTTGTTCCACCACCAGTAGGTGCAGCAGGGCACAAGCAAAGAGCCTAGCTTGCCAGATTGAGCACTCAGCATGCCATGGCTCTCAGCCAAGGCATTTTACAGTTGGAAGGAAAAGTGTGGTTAACCCACTGAGATGGCCCAGTGAAGACCAGCAAAGACGGTTCTGCATTATACCCTCCGTGACTTTAGTCAGGTCATTTAATTCACATCTCAGTTTACTCATCTGTAAAATGCAAATTAAATTAGCACCCATGTTGATGGATTTTTTTTTTTGGTGGTTAAATAATCAAAACGTAGGGAAATGCTTAAAAACATGTATGGTGCATAATAAGTGTCTGAAAATTAAAATAATGAAAATAAATATAAGTGAAAATTAAATGTATTAAAAATGGATATGATTATTTATAGAACTTTAAAATTATTTCACATCACAATGTAATATTAATATTGTTGTTGTCACTGTTATCACCATTACATAGTATAGATAACATTTATTGAACATTAACTGGCAAGACAAGTACTTTATATGCATTATTTCCTTTTGTAACTAGTTCAACATTGCCAGTTATTAAGCAGTAGCACCAAGAGAGAAATTCATTTGCTTTTATTCCAGAATTTCTGCGACTTATTAGATTGTTTGTGCTGTTTCTTTTCTGAAAAGTATTTTATATTTGAGTTACAAAAAACGTATTGACTACAATAAGATGATATAAATTTAAAACAATCTTATGTTACCAATAAAAATTGAACTCCTTTTTTTGGGGGGGGATACTGGGGACTGAACTCAGGAGCATTCAATCACTGAGCCACATCCCCAGCCTTATTTGGTATTTTATTTAGAGACAGGGTCTCACTGAGTTGCTTAGTACCTCACTATTGCTGAGGCTGGCTTTGAACTCATGATTCTCCTGCCTCAGCCTCCTGAGCCACTGGGATCACAGGAGTGTCCCGCCATGCCCAACTTGAACTCCTTTTAATACCTTGAAATATATAAGTTTTACATTTATATATGAAATTTTACACACATATACATATATGTATGTATATACCCACAGTTTCCTGCTTAATGGCAATTCCCAAATCTCATCACCATTGGTCTCTGGTCAAATCCAGAGACCCTCCTCAGCACCTTTCATAAGGCTGCTCTCCTGAAACGAGTCCCTTGGTCTTTGTCATCGGGAAGCATTTCCTCTCCTCCATGTTTGAAGCACAGTTTGGACTGGGTGCCGTCTTTAGTTCTAGGGGTTTGCTCCTTCAGTGTTTTGCATGCACCAGTCCACGTGTTCCTGGCCTGAAAGTTTTCTGGTGAGAAATCCACTGAGGGTCTAACGAAGATTCCCTTGTATATGATAAATCACTTTTCTCTCTTTCAAAATTCTCTGCTTTTAACTTTGATCATTTACCTGTAATGTAAACATCTTGGTGTTGACATCTTTAGTTCCAACTTATTTGGGATCCTTTAGGGGGTCACAGATTTGAGTGTCTGTTTCCCTCCTCAGGATTGGGAACTTTTCAGCCACTATTTCTTTAAACTTGCTTCACTCTGCATTCTTTCTCCTTCCCTTTGGAACCTCCATGAAGCCTACATTGATCTGCTGGATGCTGTCCCATGAGTCCTGCAGGTTTCCTTCATTCTGTGTCATTGTTTCTTCCTTCTCTTCCTCTGACTCGGTAATCTGAAATGAAATGTCTTTGAGCTTGCTGATTCTGCTTGATTGAATCTGCTGTCGAAGCTCCCTGTTGAATCATTCAGTTCATTCATTATATTTCTCAGCTCTTGGATTTTGGTTTGGTTCTTTTAAATGATTTCTATCTCTTGGTTGAACTTCTAATTTTGCCCTTGTACTGGTGTCTTTCTGATTTTATTTCATGGTCTATCTATATTGTCTAGTAGCTCAATGCTATTTTTCAAGAGTATTATTTAGAATTCTTTGTCAGGCAATTAGTAGATCCCCATTTCTATAGTTTAGGTAATTGAAACATTATTTCGGTCCTTTTATGGTGTCATGTTTCCTTGATTCTTCATGTTGTTTGTAACCTTGCATTGGATATTTGTGCATTTAAAAAAGTAGTCACCTCTTCCAGTCTTTACAGACTGGCTTTAGCAAGGAAAGCCCTTCATCAGTATCTAGTGCAGAGATGCTTGACCAACTACCAGAGTGTTCCAAGGGGCTATGCTGCTGAAATGAACAGGCAGGCTCCCCTAGCACTTGGGCCTTTTTATTTATCACTTATTTCATTTCACCACCCTTTCCAGAAGCCTCTCCTAAACACAACTTCACCTTGTGCTCTCTCAGCACGACCCTGGTGTGCACAGGTATCATCTGGCTCCTTCACTTTGCCATGTAGGAACTGGAGCTCATAAATCTTAGGCAGGCCACTACGCTGGCTAATGCCATTCTGTGAGTGATAAGTTGTCCTTTGTCTCTGACCCAGGAATCTAACATCTTCTGCCAGCACTTTGGAGAGTGAAGAAGGCTGAGTCCTTCACTCATAGGTGGGGTGAAATCCCAGACAACTCTTCACAGTTCTCAAAAGGTGATGGTCTTTGTGTTAAGTATGTGTAATAGAGATTCATGTGCTTTGAAAAAATTGTACTTCAATAAAGTTCAACCTTTAAAAATGCTAACAACACTTTGAATCCAATTATTGCCCTCTTTATTGGGAAATCTAGGATGCTCGTTCCAATGTGTAAGCAAGATCTCTTAAATAGTTTCAGGGCCTACATTTACCACATTGAAGTCTGGATATTGGTGGCTTTCTTTGGTGCTCTGAAGCTTTTCTGACACTACCACATCTACAGAACAAAATGAAATATTGTGTGTACCTATATACACACATATCACACACATATATAAATTGTGTATGAATCAATTGATTCAACTCTGAAGTCTTTACAAAACTAAAGGGTCTATGCAACATTTTCTTTGGAGTAAATGAATACACAACTACAAACATATCACTGTACAAGTGAGGAAAATGTGTCAGTTTTTACATAATCAGTCAAGCGAGTAATAATATCATTTTCCTCTTGTCATCTACATGTTATTTAGGGAATTAAAATCCCACTAACATTTTCCTGTATTAGACTAATAATTTGAGAAGCTAAGCTAAAGGAAAAATTGCTGTGGAATCATAATGGAAATAATAGTACCTTTCTTTGTAGATCAGATTAAGGCAGTTTGCAATGAAAAAAAAGCTGATATTGTTCACCAGAGAATATAGCATTAGGATTCCAATTTCATAATTTGAAAGCTTGGCTTACACAGATAAATCATTTTAAGCTTTTTGGCAGTGTTAAGTTTGTTGTCAAAATTACAAAATTCCTGCTGACATTCTTAGGAAAGGGATGCAAGTGCAGCTCTGATTTGCCTTTGCCATCAGCTCCTTTCTTCTTGCTTTTCTGAAGTACACAGCACACAGTCGTCATCTAAGTCACGTGCTGGGTAATGGCTCCCAGGTCTTTGATCTCTATTCTATGGGTAACTTAGTGGCCACTGATGACTCTCTTTAAACACATGAACTCTTTTTAAAGCAGTCCACATATGAAAATATAAAGATGGTGTTATTTCTCCCATAAAGACAAGCTTTCAGCAAGGTGCCACAGCCCTGCCTCTGCTGTCCCTCGTGGTCCAATCTGCAGCCCTGCCTATAGGCCCAGGCCTTTCAGGACATTGGTGCCCAAACAGACTCTTGTCGTTCAGATCCTGAGCACAGAGGTTTCTCTACCATTGCATACTGATCTCTGTGTATCCAAAATTTTGTTAATCTTAATATTTAATCATACAAGTTTCACATGAGCAAATTCTTTTTGCAAAGAAAGGAAATGTTCCAAGCAAGGGTAAAGTCTCTTCAGTGCCTGTGTCTAGTCATAGACTGTCATCACCATCTGACCTGTGAGTGTCCTTCAGGGCCATGTGCAGAGGTCAGAAACCAAGCTTCCCGGCATTTCTGGTCCGGGGCTGCCTGCTAAGGCCACCGCCAGCACTGTCTTTGTCCCCACATCGGGGTGCTGCTGGGGCCCTTTCATGTGTTCACCATTTCACAGCCTGAACAGTGAAGTGAGTAGGTGAAGCCAGTACAGCAACATGATCCAACCTTGGGACTTTCACCTCTGTCATCAGCAATGAGACCGTGGTGCTGAGCCCGAGTAAGAAGTCCAATTACATCTTTGCCAATTACATCAATGAGACCTGTTCTTTATGCCTCAGGTTACTACCTGGAATCTGGGAAGGTCAGTCTGCTGAGCTGCCAGAGTTTGAGAATCGCAAACAGGAGGCATTTAGGGACAAGAGGCGTTTGCTTCTCCGTGAAAGAAGCCTGGGGGGAGCCAGGCAAGGCCGTGGGGCTGCCAAGCACAAGGTTCTGAGTGCTGCTTTGCCAGCCTCAGCACACGGCTTCCTGCTCATGGGCCAGTGAGCTCTGAAGCAGAGCAGGCCTGGTACCAGTGCCTCAGTTTGTCTTCCCTGCTTAATAAAAGGCAGCCCTTGAGTTTATTTTCTTTTGCTATGATGCACTTTTGATTTGAGTCAACAAATGTTCATTATTTAGAAAAACTAAGAGAAAAGGGGTATGAGGAAGGGCAAGGGGACTGAGGTTCAGTGCCAGCTCTCCTGGATGGAGAGGGGCATGTGTGGACCACGGATGCCAGACACACTGTGCAGAGGGGACTTGGGGGGAGCCAGACAGGAGAGGAGCTGGGCTGCCAAACCCTAACACAGTCGAATAGCCCTGACTGCAGAAGGGAACAGCTGGGAGGACAAGGTCTGCGGTACCCAGGCCAACACCACTGCTTCCCTGGCCCCCCGGGGAAGGAACACCTGCTTCAGCTCAAGCCTGAGAGCGTCTTGGCAGGGGAGGCGTTCTAGGTGTACACCACACTCCTGTGGCCAATGCCACCCACGGTGCCTTCTTTTAAGGAACTCAGGCCAACGATTCTCCACCAGGCTCCCCTGCACGTTGCCGGGAGTCACTCAGGGGTCTCATTCACATGTTGGCAGATGGAGTTGCTTTCAGATGTCATGAATGTTCTGTTTCAGCTGGGATGACAAGTGTTCTCAAAGGCAAGAAATGCACACCTTAGACACAAACATCCTCGCTGTCTGAGATGACGGGGCCACTCCATGGGACAGGGAGCTTCAAAGGGGGTCCCACACATTCCCTGGGTGGAAACAGCAACATTGGAAGCGCTGCCCCTGGACTCACCTGTCCCTCCTCCTGAGAAGCAGCTCCCAACACCTTGTCCATTTCCAGCAGCTGAGTGATAGGGAGTCCTCACAGCAGCCAGGGCACTGCTTAGCGCCTTCCTAGAGGAGTGGGCCCTGCGATTCTGCCATCCAGGCCACCTTGAGGAGGCCGGCCGCAGCAGCCGGAGGACAGCCCGCTCTCCCCGTGCACTCTGTAGACCATGAGCTGGAACTACCGGAGCTGAGCGCTCCTCGGGGGTCCACCACGGTGGGAGAAGTTCCCCTGCTCCGCGCAGCACCTGGTTCCAAGTCCACGAGGCCTTGACAGCATCCCAAATGCACAAGGCAATACTTTATTTCTTTGAGGTCTGGAAGGTGAGATGAATGGATGCATGTTGTTGGTGTACAATTCTTCACAGATAAAGGTCAGTTTAGTAACAAAACCCGGAAACCAGCTCCAGTGTCTGGTGAGGAGGTAATGTCCATCGTGGCCAATACCCAGGACCTTGAGAGGGATCCCACCCTCTGGGACACGGCCCAGGTGCCACCCACTTTCCCCAGGGGAGCACATTCGGGTGGGATACTGGAGATGCACTTTTATGGCAAAATGTGCTGGTGCTTCCCCTAGAGGTTTGCAGAGTAGCCCTTCCCCAAGCCACACTGGAGAAAGGTGGCTGCAGCCGAGGAGAAGGAGAAGAAAGGATGCAATTTTCTTTGAGGTAAGCAGTTTATTTAATAAATTTATATGAGATTTTCCTCCCAAAGAACTAAAAAGAGGAGAACCAGCAGTAATCAAGATGTCTTAATTCCTTGACATAAACATACACACAGATTAATGAAGCTTGCAGAGATTCTTTATAAAGGAAAGATTGCTTATGGATTCATATCAAAATTTTCATGCTAATCCCAGTGAAGAGATAGAGTATCTGGTATCAGAGTTAATAATCTGATTGCCAAGCTGTCCGAGACAATTCCACCCAGTCTGAACTCCAATCAGTCCACCTCGTCTCATTTCAGTGTGCTTGGCGTCTCCGGCCCCGTGTCCCTGCACCGAGCCGCCACCTCAACAGTGATGGAAGATATGATGTAAACATGTTGACAAATTAAATTTTTACATTTCAGAGGCGATTTGCTGAGGACGCTTGTGTCGAGAATATGGGTCTGATTATAGAATTCCATAGGTACCCCAGGATCATTTTCTTTGTTAGGTTTTGTCTTTTCTTTGACCTCAGGCTTTGAGCGGCTGCTAATGGCAATTCATTCTGTAACTTCAGAGGGTGGGAGAGGAAAGGGAGCAAGATGGAAGGATAGGGAGGTGGACCCACTCACCCACAGTTACAAAGGAAGACCAGACATGACAGGATTTCATACCTGCCCTCGGCTGCACACATCCATTAATAGCCAACCCATCATCCCCAAAAGTTACATGGAAGCAAGCAACATCTTTCAGTTCATTTGTTTCAATATGTTTTTTTTTCCCCTCCAGAAAATGAAGAGCAAAATCCTCTTAAAATGAGCCCCATTTTCACTCTTCAATATTTTGAGGAGCTCCAAAGTTTAATTTGATGTTGTTTACTCTACTTAAGCGAACCATTAATGGGAGACTAATTCTGAATTTGTTCTGGGTGGTGCAATGATTAAATTATATCAGTTCAAAACTGCAGATGCTGCCAGTTAGGTATTTCACGTTGCAACGTGCTCACAGTTGCCTGTAGTGAGTTTTTAATTGTCTCAGTTTTATTTTTAAAATCAAAGAAGTTAAGAAAAAATCTTTTTAGGTGAAGAATAAAAATACAAGTACATGGGAAGACAGCTTAAAACGTGCAGAAAGTATTTACACCTCAGACTTGATCTGCTTTGTTTCCCCCAAAGACTTACTGATTTTAAATAGAGGTTTTTCAGGCTCCCTGGGAGAATTGAAGGAGCTCCACTGGAGAGCTCCTGGTTACCAAAGGTCAAGCTAAAGGTCGTGCCACGTTCCGTGATTCTCCTGTTTAAGCTGCTTCCATCCACTGGGCATGATTCTGATAAACTCAAATCACAGCCTTTATGGAGAACTAGTGATAGCAACTAAAATGCACATGTTTTATAACCACGCTCAGGCGTGTTTTTTAGCTTCCACTTTCCCTACCAATATTTCAAAAAGAGACTTTGTTTCTTGATCCCTTGTCCACAATGAGACAGAGTGAGTCAATCAGGAATTGAATTAGAAAAAAGCAAAATTAAAAAAAAAAAACCTAAATCTAAACAAAAACAAAAAAGCATTTAGTGATCCAGGAGGCTCTGGCTATTTTAAGTGGAGGCTGTGAATTTTGATGTTCAAAATTTTGACCATAGCTTGGGCAAGTAACAACCTAAGCATTGCACTGAATATAACATACTTGAGAAAGGAAAGGGAAATGTTAGAGAAGGAAAAATGAAATCAATCCTACTCACTTATAGTAACCCTAAAAATATCGGCCACATTTGCAAACCTTCCAATGGGGTCCACGCTGGTCCAGTCATTTCTAGGACTCCATCCCTTGCAGGAGCCTCACTCACTCCAGGCTTTGCTTCTATTGTCACACTGACCTCTTCTTTCCAGTGCCCTTTCTGGCTCCAAATCTCCCTCTTCTGATGAGGGCACCAGTGGTCACATGGGATCCCACCCTAAACCCTCCTTCCAAATAAGGCCACATCCCCAAGTTCTGCAGACAAATACAGGGATGTGTATTTTGGGAGATAGCAATTCAACCCAAAACTATAGTAATATTCTGTCATCTGATACTTTGTGCAAAACAAAGGGACCCAGGTTCTTGCTCCTATGTTTCACCTCTTTGGAATGTCAACATGTTTGAAAGCTCTAGAAACACCAAGAAATGCTGTGGGGTGGAGGGCAGCAGTCACTTCAGCTCCCCACTCACTTCATGGGCAAAGAGCAAGGATTTGCTCTTATCCAGCGCAGGCCACGGCACCGAGGTGGTCACCTAACTACAGATTCCACTCCTTCCTTAGCCTCCTGGCAGGAAAACCTTCTTGCCGCATCCGTGGTCATGTTCTGGTACACGTGATCATGGCACAAATACAGCTGGGGGGTGTGGTTTTCCACTTTCTCAATGGACTCTGGGAGTGGCTGTCCATCACAGATAAAACAAAAGCAGGGGTGAAGACAGAGCTGGGCAGGGTGGGCAGGGTGGATGGGAGCCCCTGAGGGCTTACTGAGTAGAAGGCTCCTCCAGGGGGTGAGTGGTTTGGAAGCAGCTCTTGTGGATGGTCCGGGGGCTGTCTGGTGTCGCTGAACCCTCCTGCTTCCTGCTTGAGCACTTGCCATGCGTGGCTTAAGAATCAGTGCCTGGTGGCAGTATCCATCAATTTGTGGGGCCGAGGACCCCAGAGAGAGCTGATGTCGGCTGCCCACGTGCAGAAGCTGTGTTCCCCACATACAAATGCAGGACATTTAATTAGACTTAAAGGTGTGGATAATAGAACATGTAAAAACAAAATGAGGGAATATGGATGTCCAAGTATATATACTTGCTTTTTATGTCATTTAATTATAATTTCATACAATTTAATGTTTGATAAAGGCTGTCTTGAACAGCCAGCACCCAGAGCGCCGAGGTGTAATGACACGCTTGACCATTTACAGAGTGAAACAGATCCAGTCGCCTGGGGCAGCAGACTTCCCACTGCTGCTTGGAAAAGGCAAAATTCACCTGCTACAGCTCCCAGCGGAACATCCACCCCAGGCTCCTCTTCTGCCTGGTGTCTCTGGGACGCTCTTGTACCTCAGGTGCAGCAAGGTGACAGGCCTTCCACTGGGCTCCTCATCTGCCCACTGCCCGCTGCTCTCATCCACAGCCCTTCAGTCCCCCAGCTTGTTTTCCTAGTTCTTTGGAATCACCGTGAGGGCCCCTCTCCTCCCTGTGGCCGCAGCCCCAGTTCTGCCATTCCCACTTCCATGGTACATGTTTCTAAGCTTCTAGGCAAATCTGATTGTCGAGTCCATTTTCTGTGGCTGTAACTGAATACCACAGACTGGGTGATTTATAAGAAGAGAGGTTTGTTCGGCTCACAGTTTGGGAGACTGGCAAGTCCAAGGTCAGGGCCTGATGGGAAGGGCACCTTCTGGCTGATGCAACTCTGCAGAGGCCTGAGGTGGTGCAGAGCGTCTCATGACAAGTGGGGGGCATCTAGGCCAGGCAGCCACACTGGCTCTCACAACAGATTGGCTCTCAAGACAGCCTGTTGACAGCTAATGCATTAATCTGAGAGTGGATTGACCCACTCCTAAGGGCAGCGCCCTCATGACCCAGTCCCCTCCCAAGCTCCCACCTGTTCCCAACTCTTGGCACAGTCAGTGGGATTCAGAGGTGCTTCCTGACCCAGGCACTGAGTTGGACAGTGTGGGCCATACCAGTCTCTGCCCCAAAGCAGACCGCTTCCTCCCATCTCCCAGAGAGGCTGGGCTGGCCACGTTCCACCCACCTGCAGACCCTCCAATACGCCTCCGCTTCCAGCCCTACATGCCGTGCTCCTGAGGGAGGCTCTTCCCTCTGGCTGCTCCCGCCTCGGCGCCCAGACTTCCCCCATCCTCAGCCACCCACTTTCCCCATCCTCAGCTCCCCACTTTCTCCTCCTGAGGGCCTTTGCAGATCTGCATTTTGTGCCAGTTCCTGTGCCACCCTTTGAGATACTTTGGGGCTTTCAGTCCATTATTAATGAATGTTGTCCCTGTCCTTTCGTGCAAGCCTCTCTCCTCCAGCTGGCTGTGTGCTGCCTTGGGCATGCTACTTCTGACCCTGCATGGACAGACTATACCCAGCCCCGGCTGACCATGCAGTCATTGTCACTACCAAAGTCAGCCTTATGGTCTTGATGGAATACGGGAGCTCCCATGGTGAGTGGGTTTAAAGCAGAACTGTGCCCTGGATTCCAGCTGCTTCTCTTCCCTACAGCTTTCCAACCTCTTTACCAGGCTCTGAGGAATCCTGAGGCTCCACATTGGGACCAAGTTTCTCTTTGACTACAGAACTGTCAACAATCCTTGGCTATCAGGTTCCAAGAAGCACAGTTTGAAGACTGACTTGTAGAACTTGGTGACCTGTTTGGATCTTAATGAGTATAGAGCTGTGGCTAGTGGGTGGACATGGAGCCACACCGAGTGTTCAAACCAGGTGCTTCCTCACTACCAGCTAAGTCGTTGATGCTAATGACTTGTGAATACACTGAATTAATGATTAGTGGGATAGGTAGTTACAATTACTGGGATGCTGAGTCTTGAAAAGAGAAAATACTGTAGATGAAAACCAGGAGAATGCAATGGTGTCAGAGTTAAGGAATATTCACCTGCAAAGACACCCGGGAACACTGCACGAAGTTTAGGGTCAGCCTTGAAGAGAAGGTTAACACACACTGTCATGTGGACAGGAACTGTGACTATAAGAGCCTGAATCAGGTAGGCTTCTCATGCATGCCACAGGCGGAGGGTCACACACCCATGAATGTTTGTGTGCTAGTGACTGCGGGCTTTCGTATGCATGTGTGTATTTTGAAAAAATAGATGTTTCACTGTTTTTGAGAGGTCACAGCTCGGGAGTTCCCGTGGAGAAGAGCCTTTCCCAGGAAGGGTGCTCCCGGCATCCTTGGGGCCTGGGGCCAGCCGAGTCCAGAGGCTTCAGGACAGCTGTCCAGCCAGATCAGCCTCTCTGCAGGAGCATGGCCCCCCATGCCTCGGGCCTCCCTGTGTGACTTCTGATGTGTCCACCAGAAGTCTAATCTTTTCTGTCTAATCTGGAAAGTGCCACTTCACTATGTACCTACACATCAACACACCATGCAGGGCACCTTACACACAGAGCACAGTAAATTAACAAATAAGCAAAAGGGCATTTTTAAGAATTTTACATTGAAGGAGAGGAAGAGGAAAGGGGCTGTAATTCATTTTCTTCCCTGTCGTCATTGTTGTTTGAACACTCACACAAACAAAAATGAGCTGAAATTTGAATGAAAGATAATTTGGAAAGAAGTCAAACGTTACAATAAATAGGAAACATACTAAAAGTCAAGATTGTTTTCGACAAACTCATAGCAGTTGAAATTTGCACATTTTTAAAATGTTGTAATGCCCTGATTTGTATATCTGATTCCACATAAGCATCTCATTCTTTGCAAATGATTAATATAGAACAATTTTTTGGTAAATAAAGCAAGAGTTTTATAAACATCTTCTCATTTCTTTTGCTGTTTTTTTCCTGTTAGTTGCACTTTATATCTGGTTCTCTTCTTCTACCATCAAGTTATTTATTCATAATGATAACACAGAAAACGTGTAGCAAACCCTGCAGCCTTTTGCATAACAGGGCTGGGGAGGCTGAGCGTGAGTCCCCCCGGGCAGTCTTTGGGAAGCTACCACAGAGAGGGCCCAGGTTTGTCCGTGGAAGCTCTGGCCCTGCCAGGTGTTTACTGTGAGGTGCTTGCTTGAACCACGGGGGCTCTCCCCTGGAGCAATCAGGAAAGAGCAGCCCAGCTGGCTCTGCTGACCGTGTTCCTGAAGCAGACACACACTCAGGCCCAGGCACACGCATTCTCACCCTCCCTGCAGCACAGAGCGACACATGGCAAGAGCATGCTCAGCTCAGAGTGGCTACATAGAACCCAAACCTGGTCATTAATCCACTCTCTCAGCTGTGGATTGGTGTATGGTCCAGGGTGGGGCAGGTCCAGGAAGAGCCTTGGGCTGTCTTAGGGCAGGTGTCCTCTGAAGTGACCACTGGGTGGGTATAAGGGGGTTATTCTATTCAAAAGCATTGGTGAAACAGTGCCTATAGACTTATTTCACCCTTTCCTCTGTGTGGAAATTAATGTGTAAACATCCTGTGCCTCGAGCGTGTTATCCACCCATGACCCTGCCCTAGCAGCTCCTCAAGGGAGCAGCTGTCCTGGCCACTCAGCCCCACCTCCCATGGTGCTCCTCCCAGAGACTCCCAGGTGGACCGAGCCCGAGTGGTGCAAGACACCTCAGGCATTATGCAGCCTGTCCCTCCTACACAAACCCCACCCCGTGAAGCGGCACAGCCAGGCTGCTCTGGACACCGCTGTCTCTTACAGCACATAGCTCACTAGGAGGAAGCACATCCTCTCCTCTTGGACATCCCTTCCACCCCTTCTCATTCCCAGCCTTCCCTGGGAAGCTCTTTCCATGGGAGGAAGACCCTAGGACCCTGCCGTGAGGGCTCAGTGGCCTCATACAAGAGGGTGACAGGAGGAGAAGAGAGACAACCGTCCTTTCTCCGTGCAGGGCCTGCTCAGGGCCCATGTCTGTGGTCCTTCTGCACAATCCCACTGCCCACAGCAGAAGGTTAGTACTCTCCACTCCTCAGGACAGCTGACTCAGTGGTGGTCAGTCCTGTGTTGACCTTGGCCTCAGAGCCACTGGCCTACCGCTGGACATTCCTTCCACGCCTGCAGTCTCAACTTTACACAATGGACAGGTTGAACGTTTTGCAAATCTTTAAATTCTGGCTCCCTTTGGCTTAACAATTTCATCTTTGAGTAATTTCCCCCTTCTCATCTTACTATTAACAACCAGAAGGAACTCAGCTGCTCCTTCAACCGATGAGCTAGCAGAGGAGACTTCCACAGAACCCAGTGTGCAAACTCAGTCCAGCCTGTCTCTGCCCCTTCATAAGAAGGTGGCCTCTCCTCCAGGTGCCAAGGCACACTCCCTATTTCCTGTGAGCCCTCGTCGGAGCAGCCACTACACCCTCTGCAGCTCTACCACCCTCTGCTCATGGTAGGATTGAAACAGGGGCTGGGGACCACTCTAGCCCTGAGCTGCTGGATGCAGGAGGGGAGCAGCAATGTGGTGAATGTCTCAGGTGTGCAACCGCCTGTTTCCCTAAGGAGAGGCGGGGATGGTGGGGAAGGTCAGGGATTCTGCTCCATCTGCTTCCTGCACATCAAGGCAGGGCTGTCTGCCTCTCTCCTGGGAGCCCACCCATCCTCCTGTTTCCCAGAGTCCACAATGAGAACATCAGCCTACTAGCTAGCAGGGCCAGGGTCACAGGAGTCAGCTGACACACTCAATATTCATCCTCTCAGGGTCTCCAACTCTGAGCAGTAAAATGTGATCTGAGGGATGAAACCACAACCCAGAGCAGAATTGGCTTTAAAAAAAGAAGCACTGCAGGACTAAGAGAACCCTAGGTAAGAGAACTGAGGATAAAATAACCCAGGAGTAAAAGAACCCAGGATAAGGTAACCCAGGACTGGGAGAGCCCAGGATTGAGAGAGCCCAGGGATAAGAGAGCCCAGGAAAAGAGAACCCAGGACTGAGAGAATCCAGCAAGACAAATCCACTGCTCCGAGGGGAGCAGAAGGTACCCAACATGGGGGTCACAGAACACAAATCCCGGGGTTTCAAACAGATGTGGATTTGTTTATAGAAAGTGTTCTAAAGAGCGAACAGATTACAACACTCCCTTGACCAATCCTGGCATCTAATTTTGAACTTTTGCATTTATTGATCCGCTTTATTTTTAAAAAACCGAAATGGAGGCTTGAGGGGTTTATGTTTCCATGACCCAGCTGGTTTCACCTGGGAAACAAACCGGGACTGAGCTCACTGCTCCTCAAGTGAGGGCAAGTCCCCCGGTTCCAGGGAGAGGGCGGCTGCCCTGTGGGCTGCTGGGGGAAGGCTGGCTGCAGTGGCCGGGCAGCTCCAGATGGGGAGGCTCCTTGATGGATGTGCCGCCCTCCCAGGCATCCGGCCTTTGTTGTGTAAATAAACAGACTCCTCAGTCTCCACTGGTTGCCATTAAAAGGGCGGTCCTTAATTTAGGACCGTCTGTTCCTGAGGCCGGGCAGATTCATTTCGTCTATGTTGCTGTCTTCCTCTGCTCCTTTCTGCCACACAAGTGCTAAATCAAAGACATGGAGAAACGGGGTAAACACCACTGATGTTTAGACATGTAGACACGGACACACACACGGCCTCACTCTTTCCCTCACTGCGGCCTGGGCTTCCACCGTGTGTCGGCAAGACACATGCGTGTCAAGGAGCAAATGATGATGCCAGGTCACGTTACATGCCAGGTGAGCGACTGCCCCAACAGGACCCAGCTGCGGAACCAAGAGAAGTCAGGGGTGCCCGCCACCGTAACCAAAGACCTGCCTCATTGGAAACAGACCTCTCTCCTGAGCACCTGGTGGCAGGCGCTGCCGACCCACCCACAACAACCTGGGAAGCAGCCTTGCTGCAGCTGGAAAATTGAAAACAGCTTGGAATCAAGACCCCTTGTTGCCATGATGGCGGATTAAAGACGAAGCCCCCTGGACTCACCAGCCTCCCGTTTCAGTTCCCAGGAAACCTTGTGGGGTGGTCTTTTGTCCTGATAAGATAACCGCTAAGATGTCTTGCAGAACCACCTGTAAGACCTGTTTTGAAGACACACCTCTGTTCCTTGCACTTCTGTTAGTGAGAATGCCTCACACAAGCCAGCTTTGGTGCACTCGTCTCTCAGTGCACGCCAAGCTTTACCCAAGTTTCAATCTGTGAAGAAAGAATTGGAAAGACATAAAAGAAGAGATGCCAGCAAGAGTATCCGTGGTGCCTGTGTGACCGCTGGTGTTGCTAGTGATTTCTGATGGTGTTCTGAGTCACCCGTGAACTTCTGCTGTATACATGGCTCTGCTGGGACAGAACCACCTGTCTTTTCTGCTGAGCCTTTTAAGGCCAACCCATGTCTGATTTCCTGGGACGATTTCTTGAGTGCCTTCCCCACATGAAGTCCAGCCCTTGAACTGGGAGGCCTACTGTCTGGCTCACTGCCCTCCGGCCCCTGGGCCCCATGGTCCTCAGGGAGGTGCTTCTTAGTTTGTTCACTGCCTTCGCATCCTGTTCTCAGTCCTCCACCCTATTTTCAAATCTCAAGGGTCACTTTGCAGGTCACTGTCCAGCGAGGACCCTGGGGCCTGGAGAGAGCCTCCGTGAGCTAATGTACAGCCCCTCTGTTCCCCAGGAGCCAGAGTAGCAGAGATACCCACAGGAACAGTGCAAGTTCTTGTTTTATTCCTCTCAAATTGCAGTGTCCAGACTGTCCACTTGGAGCCCCGCCTCAGCTCCACCCCACTCCTCTGTAGGAAGCGGGGCCCTCTGCTGTAATGAAGGCTGGCCAGCAGGCAAGTGCGGCTTGGCTTTGTTCTTGACCCTGCTGTACTCCAACCTTGCAATCTATACCCGCAGCACCCGATGGTGGAACTGCCGTGGGCCCCTCTCTCTGCCCTTTCCCCCGCCGCCTTGGCTCTTTGATAACCCCACCTGTGTCCCAACAGCTCCCTCCACATTAAGGCAGGTGGGCCTCCACCAGAGCCCAAGGCTGGCCCTTCAGAGCTGATTGACAGTGAGGCCGTCCACGTGCACCATGTTGTGATTCTGGCACGTGACCTGCAGGGGTTCAATAGAGATCCTAGCTCACATTTGTGGTTAGGTATGTGTACCTGTCTAGATAGATTTATTGATAAAGATATGTAACAGGACATGATCTATATTACATATGTAGCATCAATAGATAAAAGTTAATGAGTAACAGAAAATGTGGCAGATAGCGTGAAATGGCGTGTACACAAGCCATGGACAGAGCGACGTGTGTGGCCTTGCGCGGTGCTCTATTTAGAGTGTTCAGATATGCAGTTTGCCTGTATTCACTCAGAGTGAATGACATAATTCCCAAGCCAACGTGCCTTGGCCACAGGAACAACTGGTGGCACGTGCAGCCCTCAGGCTGTGTTCTGAACCCAGGGCCCGCCCGTCCTGTCAGGTCTTCTGCGCTGGCCACAGCTAAGCAGGTGTCCTTCCAGCCTCACTGGAGAGTGGGATCTTCCGCTGGAGTCACCAGAAGACCTGGCTGAGCCTGTCCTTCTGCTCGTGCACAGGCAGCAGGCCTGGGCAGAGGGAGCAGAACCTGGGTTGAGGTTGAGAGATCTAGTGTTCACCTGGGGGTGACAAGTGGACTCCTGCACATGCTGACCCCAAGTCAGAGGCTGCCCAGGCTGCGGATGAAAACCTGAGAGCTCCTGGCCTCCCGGCTACTTAAAGGGGCGTCAGTGAACAAAACAGCAAAGGAATGTGCTGGGGCCCTTGGTGTTAAGGCTCAGTGGCAAGAGGAGAAACAGCAGCACAGATGGCATCAGAGAGCAGGATACCCTGGGGCCCTCGGTATCAAGCTCGGGTGGCAGGAGGAGACGGGCATCAGAGAGCAGGTGTCTCTCCCGTGCTCAGCCTGGGGTCATAGGGTTGGAGGAGAGCCCAGATGGGAAGTCCTATTTTGCCATGTCATGTCCCGGGAATGGGCAGGCCACATGACAGAGCTCCAGCTGACCTTCACTGCCTGCATGGGCCGGGGGGATGTCTTTGTTCTCTGGACTCTCTCCATACTTCTCTCTTTGGAAGGACTCACTGTGTGGAGTCCACAGGAAAGCCATGGGCACCACATTCCACTTCCGGAGGACAGAGTATCTGCAGGAGGAATTAGGGCCTGCTCTGCTGGGCCGTCTCTCTCCTGCCCAGTCCTCCGTTCGTTTGTTCGGCTGTCCTCAGGTGGTTTGGCCTCGTGGGCATCTGCGGTGTAATATGGGTTACAGGCTGCACTGCGCTGCGTACTCTGTTGCACCAGTGGTTCGAGCTCTGGAGTGGGAGCTCTCAGTCACCTCCTAATCCTTCCACACCCTCCACACTTTTTTTTCTTTTTAGCACTTGTTTCTTGCTTATACTCTCAGCTCACCTTGGACATGTCCTTCCCCATTGCTGGGTGCTGGGTTCTGCAATGTATGCCCAGGCCCTGGCACTGTGGCCGGAAGATGGTGTTGTGTGCTCTCTGCTGCTGGCACAGCAAGGACAACAGAGAGTGTGACCAGCAGTGCACACACATACCTGCAGTGTTGGGTCTCTCTTCAGGAAAACCTGAGTCTGTTCTGATCCTCTCACCCTGCCATGATGCTGCCTGCACGTCCCAGCCGCCACTCCCCAGGCACCACTCACACAGCTGCCTGTCCTTGCCCTGTCTTCCCCTGAGCCCCAGTGGGCCCTTTATGGTCACCAATGAACTACATGCAGAACATGGAGGTGTGACCTAGGTGCCGCACGCTGTGGATGCAGAGCAGTCGTCTTCTTGGTCAGCCTGCTTCCTGGGCCCTGCGTAGGTCCTGCACGTGGGCATCAAGGAGGACAGCAGGTTGGAAGTGGAAAGCACTCAACTCTGAGAGTGGCCAAGAAGGATTGCACCCGTCTTTGGACCTGCGACCTCTGTCTCATGGGAGGAGAGTGAGCAAGGTCGTTTGGGCTGCACCATTTGCACCTGCCAGGGCTGGAAGAGGCTCCTGATGGCAACCAAACTACTCTAGGAGAGGACGGGTCAGGGCAGCCCAAGGGATTGCTGTCCCAGCATCGGGCACGTGGTGTGAGCACAGGTGACCAACTCCTTCTTAGGTGAGAATTCTTGCACGAAGAACCCTTTCTCAGGCAAAATGGACATGGCCAGCACCTCTCTTTAGAGCTCAGGGTCCATGAGGGACTGGGGTCTTCCCTGAGTGGGGAAGCCCAACCCTGAAGGGAACCGGCCCGAGACCCCGGAGTCTCCCACACACCTTCCTCCTCTGCCCACTCTCTCCTCCTCCTTTCATTCTCCTCCGCTTTCTGACTTTCACAGATGACCATTTCATCGTGCTCAGTGTCCACTTAGGACTCTAAATGTCATCATTTGCTTACTTCCTTGTAGGGGAAACAAAATCCACAAAATCTGATTTTTACAAACTTTGGGAGAGGTGATCTCCTGTCTATTTTTTTTTTTCTCTCTGAAATTCAATCAGAAACTCAGCAAAAGGAATTATAGGAAAAGATTGGCAATGGTACTGCCTAAAAATGAATTACTTCCCGTTTTGTGTATAAACTCAGGTTCGTTTAATTACCAAGCATTAATTTGTGGAATAAACTGAAGGAATTAAATACTGCCCAATATAGTCTAGCTGCACCTAACTGAGATGATTAATGAAATTGTTTATGTTAAATTTCCTGTAAGATTATATAGATTTTTAAAAATCCCTGCCACCATCACTATATATTTTGTAGCATGAAAAATATGACCCTTAAAATATGACCCTTAAGATCAATGGTGATTTGCAGCCCAATGAAGTCCCTGTGATAAACCGTGGGACTTCCAGCTGTGTCTGCTTTGCCCATGCAGTGACTTTGTCCTGAAGCTGCTCTGGAGCGCTGGAGCTTGCCTCCTCGGGGTCCACAGGTGCCCAGGACTTCCTTCCTGGAGGCCCCCAAGTTTCCCCTGTCTCATCGTCACGATCGATCGTCATGATTGTCTGAAGGTCCCAGAGCCAGGAAGGAAATGGATACTGACCTTTTGCCCATGCAGCCCCTGAACCAGTGGTTGGTGAGGATCCCCTTACTTAAAACTCATGGCTGTGATGGGGGAAGGGGACAAGCAAAATCCCAAATTGAATAAGCTCAAGGAAATTAAAAGAACCATGGATGTGGGCTCCTCCATATAGGATGGAGCAGTGTCTGCACGGGGCTGGGGAGGCCTTGCAGCTGGCCTGCATGCTGCTCTGTCCACTAGCATGTGTGTGGGTGTGTCTGTCTGTATCCCCACATGCTTCTTCCTGGACGTTGGCAGACAGCCTTCCTCCGGGTGGGGTAGAGAAGTGCCTACTGGTTATGTCCACCTGAGGCAGCTCTTCCTCTCAGACAGCACCCCGGAACAGGATTCTGATGTCGACCAAAACCGCAGAAAGGGATGGATATGGGTCCAGCATTTGACCCATGGCTTAAGATCTGTGCTGTCACCAGGGCTGCATATCCGAGAGGACGGTGGACCTGTGTGGGCCATGTACTATTTCTTGTGTGCCAGGCTATGTTGCCCTCAGATGTCCTGCCTAATTGCCAGTACAGCCCCTGAGCTGGTGGACCTCAGGCAGGTTTTCTGCCTAAGCAAGTGAACACTCAGGTATCAAGTCCTGGCCAGGATCACCCAGATGCGATGCCACCCACCCTGCAGCCACCAAGGTATGGGCATTGGCCTGGGGTGATCAGGCTTTGGATTCTACTGTTTAAAGTTTGGTAACCATTCATCAAATGCATGAGCCTCACTGAACTTCAAAGTCTTGTCTACAAAACAGTCCTGTGCTCAGTGTCAGAACATCTCGCTGTGCCTGCAAAGCAGAAGGGGTGGGCCTGCCCACCAGGGGCTTGTCCAGCAGCAGCCAGCAGGAGCCCCAGGGAAAGCTGCTGCAGGGGCAGCAACCACAGTCCATCTCTCCAACTCTGGTGCCTCCCCTGAAGGCAGCAGTGGACAGACAGTGGGTGCCGCCGGACTTGGAGGGACACGGGTGTCCTGAAGACTGAGTCAGCCCCTGCCCTGCACCTCACAGCATCAGTCTCAACCCTCTTCATCCCCTGCAAGTATGTTTGTGGCAGGTGCTGGTCTGATCCACTTCCCTCTTCCTTCTTAGAAGGCCTCTGGATTTTGTTTATAAAACATTGATCAGAGCAGGAGTAAAGAGGATGCAACACAGATGGGAACACCCAGGGGCCTACCAGAAGCAGTTGTGGAGGGCACTGGCAAAGCCTTGACCTAGGCCTCTTCTCTCTGCACCACCTGACCGACAGCAGGAAGCCCCTTGTCCTGAGCTCCCTCAGCCCTGCTCAGGTGGACATTGGCCAGTAGCTCAAGCCTTTCAGGAGGACAAAGGCCCAAATAAAATCTTTGAAGTGTCCCCCAAATTGCTTGACTGAGATGTCTCTTGAGTAGCTGCCCAGTGGAGGGGAGGGGTCTCTGGCAGCACAGAGGATCAACTGACATGTTTGCTGCTCATTTTTGGCTGGGGAACTGTTTGGAAATTCATCATGGTTTCCATCAGGGAGTCTCAGAAGTGGTGGAATATGGTTGTATTTGGTCATATTTCCCTGGCTGGCCACTAAATGTTAAAGTGACTGCTACCACCAGAATGGCCCAGGGTGAGCTCTCTAGCTGTGGCCACAGTGGCCTTATTGGATGTCCTCCCACCACAGAGCTTTGGTCTCTGCTGCTCCAGCCCCTAGCAGGGCAGGACCTCGGGCTCCAAGGACCATGCAGGCCCCATCTGCTGAGCACATGTGTTCTCCTGAGCAGTTGGCAGGAGCTGTGTGTCTCCAAGTCAGCTTTCATGTTTGGGAAAGGGAGAGGATAGGGCCAAATTTGCTCTACTTTTGATGTCATTAAGGTTGTCATCTGCATAGGTTTTTAAAACATATATAACATAATAACTGGATTAATACCAGTACGTTGAAAGATAAAGTAATAACCAAACATATCCGTTAAATGTTTTCAAGTATTTGTAGTGAAAACATAATTGTAATAGAAAACAAGTGCACTAAAGAGGGAAAAATTATTTTTATACCTCAAGCAAAACACATACATACACACAAAAATAAAAGGCTTAAGGTCCCCCCTCAAGAACATCTGGTTTACAGTACACTAAAAGCAAATTTGGATTAACCTAGAAATTAAATGTGTGTCGTATACAAACCATTGATTAAACTATATTAAAATCTATAGACCTCATGGAAAGGTATAATATTCTTTGCTGCATACAGATTTTTATAAGAATAAAGGATGTGGACAAAACTGTTTCTGTGAACTCTGTGTCAAAAAGCTAGCAGAAGTTCATATGACTTAAATGTCCTTGATCTGCCTCCTGTCTACCTGCCCTGGTAGAGACGGGTCCTGAGAGTGGGGTGGTGAGGTGGATTCAGGGTTTCCTTGCAGTTCTGGTCTTTGATGTTTCCCCTTTGTGCAGGATCCTCATTCTGCATCCAGTAGTAAACTATTCCGTGCAGTATCATTCAATCCTGGGATGAGAACCTTGTTTCTCCTCCTACCCACACAGTGCCCCCTGAACTCAGAACCACGGGTCAGCGTGGAGCTCCTGATTCTGCAGCCAATGAATCCAAGCCCCAGCCACTGTGGGCTGGAGCGGCCCCTCTCGCAGGAAGGCCAGGGAGCATGGAGCCTAAAGGCAGGAAGTGCTGTGGGGGAGGCCTCCTCTTAGCTCCTTGCCTGAGTGAGACCAGGGGAGAAGATGGCCCTTGGGAAAGCCAGGTAAGAGCAGGTTCTGGAGTGACACCCTCCTGAGAGTCCAGTTCACATGCCTTGCTCTTCTCACTGAGCTCAGAAGACCCAAATTAGCACCCTTTGGCCCCACCTGCCACAAACCTTGCTTCTTATCATGCTGACTTGCATGTGGACTTGCAGGGACTGGAAAGTCCGAGTAGGCCAAGGACCCTGTGGGGAGCCTGCACTAGGGCCCTTTGGACCAGGACCTGGGTGAAGGAGCCCTGTGTCCGGAGCACACTGAGGGCCTGTCACTCCTGCCACACGGCATTCCAGCTCTCCCTGACAAGGGCAGTGTGCTGAAAATGGATGGGGTGTAATTATTATTTTTTTTAATTCCAGAAAATTTGCTTGATGTTCATAAATAATCTATTCGATCACTTTAGCAAAAGGGAAATGTTAAAATAATGGAAAATACTGTTCACCTAGACTTGTCCGCAGTCTTTAAATCATTCTCCACTCCATCCCTCTTGCTGACATTTGGAGATGATTTTAATTAAGGGCCCTTGACAAGGCACCATAGTCATTTAAAATTACCGGCTCAGGAAAATCTTTATAAAGGTGGCTTTAAAGAGTTCAGAAATCCCAATAGTTCCCTGTATCAAGAGGGTGCACTATAAAATTGTAAATGAGCACACTCGCGCAAGAGGTGATAAAGTGCTGTTGTTTTTCTGGCTTGACATTTCATGGATTCTGAGTGGGCCCGGCTTAGTGGCACGACATAAATCACCAGGCAGACCTGGATATTGTAAAACTTGAACACAGGAGCATCTCAGAGGCTGTGGTGTGAATCATGATCGGTGAGTATGGACGGCTGCTCACGTGATTGCCAGAGCGTGAGAAGGTAGTCTTTGTTGTCGGTGAGCCCAGAAACTCACTGTCAGGATGGTGGGAACAGCCACGTGGAACCGGAGTCATTGTCAATAGTGACGGCTGTTCCTAAGGTGAGAAGCATCTCCATTAGCCCTGTAAGTCCAAAAGCATAAGCAGCACTCCTCCACCACGAGGAGACAATTCCTTCCTATCTGGAGCTACCCGCTGGTTCTAACCCATGTGCCTTCCCCCAGATGCCACACTGTCCTTCTCTGCCCTGAACCTGGGGGCTTCACTGTGCCACCTGTGCCCCCCATACCAGGAGACAGCACCCTGAAGGCAGAGCCTCCTTCCCAGAGGCACCACATCTCCCCAGGTGCCCTGGAAGCCCAAAGCCATGACTTTGACAGCTTTTATGGAAGGACTGGATTGCTCTGCAGTGAACACATCGGCTCACTGGACATAGGACAAAATGGCAGCAAGGCACGGCCACAGCCGGATGGATTCTTACCTCAGACCTGTAAGAAACCTGTATAAGCAGTTAATTTATGAAATGCAAATGCCCAAATCATTACCCAGCTCAAATTCCTTTTGCAAAACCATTAAATCTAAATTCATATGACATAATTCACTGATTCAAAAATTAATCGTATACTAATTGGTTTGAATGCAGAATCTCCCCTCTAAATGAACAGTTGATCCGGGGGCTGTGTGATGACCTTCTTGACACTGGGCCCTTCTCTCAAGCACCTTAGTTCACGTGCTTCCATTCCAACATCCAAAGCCCACTTGATGAGCGCACAGGGACACGCACAGTCTTATACCTTGGAGGCAGGGAGACGAAAGACACAGGGACTTCAAGAAATGCAACTGATTTTCACTTTTCTAAACTAATCATTTAATAGTTACTTTTGTTGCATTCAGTTTTCAAATTATTAAGAATTTATTAATTTACTGTTTTTGAGGAAATTAACTTGGTGTCTGTTAAATAGATCACAAGCTTGAAGACTCTTTCAGGAGACAGGAGATATTGTAAACTTTGGGTCTCCTGAGTTTGGTGAGGGCTAGAAATGACCTGGTAAAGGTGTGGGCTCCTCTGACCTACAAATCCCAGTGAGGCAGGCAGCGCTGGGTTCCCACCCCAATCTGTGCTTGAGAGTGTGGACAGCAAGAGGCGCTCTGCCCTGGAGAGATGGCAGGAGGCGCGGGGCGGCACAGCCCCTGCCAGCCCCAGAGCCCCCAGCCTCCCCCTACGAGCTCTTGCTGACCACATGAGGCCACCTGCAGGCCTCGGTCCCTCGAATGCCACACAAGAGGGCTTTGTTATGGCCGATATCATTCATGTGGCACATCCAGGAATTCAGACCTTGCAAGGAGTGCAACATGGATTGGCTTGTCTAGAAAGAGGGGAGGACTGGGTGGCAAGAGGCACTGGGGGACATCTTTCCAGAGAGCTAGGCCTGCAGAGGCAGAGATGTTCTCCAGGGACTGTAGACATCACCACAACATTGCCCTGGCCTCTGAGTTCCCCTTCAGTAGCTCTGAAAATGCCCCAGCACTCAGGGCCTTGGGCAGCCTGTCCATCCCGTGAGCTGTCTTCATATTCCTCAAACTGCATGCCAATACATCCCCAGGGACCGGGAGGTGTGGATTCATTTCAAGGCCTGAGGCTCCATTCTGTCTCTCTGGTTATATTTGTGGCCCAGGAAACATTTTATAGCTCAAGGAATCATAAAGCTTCAAGGCACTTGGGAAATCCCTCATTTCCCAAAGATCTCAGACACTGGCCCAAGTGCACAGCCAGTGAGGGCCTGTGAGGACCAGGGCTGGGGTGCCTCCCCTGGGGCAGCTTCTGCCTGATACTGCCCATAGACTGCACACAGCTCCACAGTCAAAACAGGAGCATCCTCTGCCTTTGCATTGTTAAAAGGTAGTGTAAAGAAGAGGCCTCCAGGACTCAGAAGCCATTAATGCCTCCAATAGGCGCACATCCAGGACTATTAGACGTGTACTGGGACGGCACAGTGTCTGATGCAGTTCCTGTGCTTGCCTTTGGGCAAACAAGCTGCTTAATGTCCCCGAATCTCCAACAGGCATCCTACATTGTCCCACAGGGAGCAATGCGCTGCTTTTCAGCTTTGCAATGAATTCCTCCAAATATGGCTTAGTGTCAAAGAAAATTCCTACTTTTTTTTTTTTGAGAGAGACACATGATACTATAAGAATTCAGAAACAAAAGAATCCCTGCACACGGCCTGCCATTGGTCTGTTTGGCAGAATTGTGGCATGATTCTTTCCTGTGCTCTTAACTGATGTACACCTGGGGGGAATGGACAGGGACTGGCTCCCTTGCGGGAGCCCAGCGTGCTCCCAATCATGCCTTGTCCTCCTCATCCACAGGAGGCCTGTGGGCACCACATGGGGCCTCAGAGGGTCTGACATTTTCCAAATACACACCTGCATGGAAACCCTGTTGCTGATTCATGGCTCGGTTGCACTTCTATCATGGTGGGCTCATCTGGGGTGGAACACAGAGTGCTGTCTGACAGCTGTGTGTTTGACCCAGCAGTTATCACCATGTAAAAGGCGTCAGCTGGAGAGGGCCGTGACACTCGGGAAGAGGGGCTATCTCAACACAAAACACCCACCAAAGGCTGGGAAGCTTCCTGGGCGACCGCTCAAGAGGTGCCACTCAGCATCTCCGCCTGGAACCCTGTGCCTCTGCCCACAGAGCATTTCCTCATGACCTCCAGAAACAGGGTCTGAACACACAGATGTGTTGCTAGTGATGAGAATCTTATAAAGTAATTACAGATTCAGGCAGAACAGGATACACCCAATGAACAGATATGATGCTCTCACTTGAAAATGATGAATGGTTAATATTTTAAAGGGACAGAATAATTTGCTCGTGGTGTGGTCCCTAGTGAAACTGAATAATATGTATTTGATAATGCCTTTTACAATTTGCCTTGACTACAATAAGCGTGTTTTGACAGCTAAAGCTAACCTAGACTAGAAGCCAGTTCTTTGGGTGAATTATAGTCTTAGATTGGCTCATGACTCTCCACCATTGATTTCAAAAGTTTTCTTTTTTTCCAGAGTGGTCCAGGGCTCAATTTCCAGATTCCCTGTTGGCCACTGGTAAGAATCAGGCAGGGTGCTCATGGCTGTGGGGAAGCCACCTGATGACACTAGGCATTTGGTTGTGCTTTACGCGGCTCCAGAGAAGGCATGGAGTGAAGGGCTGCAGCGAGAGCCTTCCACACCCAAGAAACAGACACACGGAGGAGGAAACTACCCCCTGGCCAGGGCAGATCAACCCTAGGCAGTCTGACTTTCGCTTGGTGCCCACTCTCCCAGGCTGCTGGAACCATATCACAGTGCAGAAAGAGAGAAGTTTTTCCTTCAGCAGTGGGGTTTTTTAGAAAAATCAGAGTTCTACACTTGGAGCCAGATGTGATGGAGTGAATGTTTGAAAAATGTGCAGCGTGCTTAAGAGACTTCCTCAACGGCACCGACTTCATCCATCACATGGTTTGTTGGGCAACAATCGGTCCAGATACATCAGGTGCTACAAATACTGTCATAAAATTAGTTAATTCAGGTGTCCTGGGCACCCACTTCTCGGCGTCCTTTGCTGGGCGGTTTTGATGGCTTTTCTCCACGCTGTGATGATTTGCTGCTGCACTGTGATGTTTATGGGCTCCATAAAAGGAAGGTTCTAAAAATATTATAGGCACTGAGAAAGGAAATATCACCTTTTCTTCAGGAGAAGGAACAAAACAGACCAAACATTTTTGGAATTTCTTGCCTGCCATGAAGAAGTGATGGTTCCCCATTGACATCCTCAGTTGTTTTATATCCTCCACAAAAGTCTTCAAGAGGTAGAATAAAAATTTCCAGATATAAGACAGACTCTGCTCTGCTCATCCAGGGCCTGCTGCAGCTTGTTGGGAAAGTTTCATGAAGAATCGCTCCTTCAGGACACAGTGTGAGTGTGCCTGCTGGGAATTCACCACTGTCCCTGCACATGTCCCTCCTTTACAGCACCTCTTCATTTTTAAGCTATCCTTTTAAATCCTGAAAAATGATTTAGGAATTGCATAAAAGTGTTGCTTAAACTTCCGTTTGTCCTCGTTGTCCAGACTGTGGAATCTGGGTGGGGATTCGAGGTTGCGGATCCTCACGTGGACATTCCCCAACCCACCAAAGCACAACACTCACCTTTACTTTGGAAAAGGACTTGAAAACTCCCGTGTTAGAACCCACTATAGGAAACAAAGGAACCAACAAGAAAATTCAGAAGGTGATCAGGGCCGGCCTCCGGCTTTGGGTACTTTTAAGGGAGTTTTGAGATTGAACTTCACCCTCCTTTCTCCAGTTAGCTCATCTCCCGATACTGGGGTGTCACGAAGGTCGGCAGGAAAGACCCTCCTCACATCTGGCAAAAGGGTCTCCAGGCTGCAGGGCTCTTCCGCACATCGTCTGCTCTGCTCCAGGACAGCACCCTAAAGCCCTTGGGGCTCTAGTCACTGCTCCAGGTGCCTGGGGCAGGACAAGAGCTGTCCTGGAGCATGCGCACACTTGTCCACTGGGGCTCATCACTGGAGCTGGCACCATCCCGCCCCGCGGCATGTGTCCATGGCCGGACTGTGTGCGCCTGTGGGTGGGGACATGTGGGGGGGCTGTTCCATCCTCTCAATTTTGCTGTGAACCTAAAACCATTCTAAAAATGGTTGATGTTTTAAAAATACTGACTGGAGGAGAGAGGAGGGGAGGGAAGAGCCGCGATGGAGGATGCGGAGGTGAGGGAGCACAGGCTGGACTGCCGCAGGGAGCAGAACAGACAGAGCTGGCTCAGCGTGGGGTCCCCGGCCAGGCTGGTGCGAAGCCGGGAGTGGGAGCTGGCCTTGACCAGGGCCAGAGTCCATTCAGAAAGTGAGAAGAAACTCCCTGGGGGCACCTAGAGTGTCTATGTGGAGTGGCCCGCAGGAGGGGTGTGGACGCCAGGAGACCCGAGGCGAGAGCGTGCCCCCAGGCGGTCAGTCACACAGGACTCCTGGACTTTCTACAGCCCCTTCTCAGGGCTGCTGCGACCGTTTAACAACAGAAAATCGTTCTCTCAATTCTGGAAAAGTCCAAAGTTGAGCTGTTTAAAATAAGGGCTGATCCATCCTGGGATTCTGTGGGACTGTCTGTGCCTTTCCGCTAGTGTGCCCTGATGCTGCAGATGTATGAAAGAGTGTGGGCGAGTCATCCCGCGGCCATCTAAGGGACGTGCCTCCGTGTGATAGGGGTCCTCCCACACCCGAAGGTGAGGAGCATCCAGGGGGTGTTTCTGAAGGAGCGGGGCTGGACTGGCTGTGGCAGGTGTGCGAAGAGCGCTCTACTGGTGGCTGTGCAGCGCGGGTGGCCCTGCCTCTCGCCCATCCCCGCGCCCTGCCTCGGCTCCCTTCTTCAGCCAGGTGATGCCTGCAGGAGCCCAGCCGGGCGCAGTGCACCCTCAGAGAGGAGGCAGCCCGCTCGCCTGGACAACTATTCCCAGCTCAGGTTGCAGGGAGGCATCGCTGACTCCCTCCTCAGGACCTGCGGGCGCCATCCAGCCTCACCCCGCCTCCAGGACCTCAGGGCCTCTACTGCCTCCCGCAGAGCCCGCACCTGCCTCGGACTGGGCAGAGCCACCGGTGGACACCCCTGCCCAGGGCCCTTCCCGGTTGTTGCAGCATGTAATCTCCGAGAATGCCCTAATTTCTCTCCTGGCCTAAGCCTGTCATCAGGACTGAGACAGGCTTATCCCTCTGCACAGAGGAGGTTAGCCGATCACGCTGGAGTCAAAGGGGATTATGATGCTTATGATGTAATACACTGAGTCAAATTAAGTGCGTGTGTTTGTACATCAGAGGATCCTGTTGCTGGGCTTCAGTGTCTTCCACTGGGTCTAAAAAATTGCCAATAAAACACAAGTGAACGGAGAAAAACCCTCCAGCAGAGAACAAGAACAAAGTAAGGATTTTTTTTTCCTTGTCTGTTCAACCTAGTAAATGGAATTCTTAGTTCCACGGGTGCCTCTCATTTTTAATATCAAGTGGGGATAGAGCACAGGAGAGCTCTGTTCTGAATGGTCGGTTCTGGCTTCTGTCTAATGGACTCCAGCTCCATCAGGTCTATATATAGCACTCACAGAGAGAGCCTGGGGATGTGGGAACTTCTGGGACCACAGAAATAGCATTTCATCCTAGGCTGCTTCCAACTTCCTCTCTGCTCACAGCCACTTCTGGCTCCGTGCTCTCCCCTGCAGAGGGTGGGCAAGGGAAAATCAGTGCCTTTCTTTGAAGATTCTTTTGAGAATTCCCCAGGAAATGCCAACAGGCAAGAAAGAGAGTCTCCCGAGGTCTTCAGTGGACTCTGCTTGGCACAGATGGAAATAGACAAGATCTCCTCTAGGGCACTTTCCAGTAAATCCCACGTCTGTGCTCTTTCACATGTGAGTAGACAGGTGTGTGCCCAGACGTGCTCCCTGGCCTCCTGATGCTGTCTCCTTATACAGCCTTCAGCGGTGCAGGACAAGTCACTGCTCAGAGAGCCAAGGGCCTCCTGCCTCCTCGCCTCCAGGTGCTCAGTCCATAGAGTCTCCAGGATGACACAGGGAAGCAGAGCAGGAGTTCTCTGCTGCAGTAGATGGCCCTGTTTCATGTGGAAGATGAATTCTTACAAGGAGTGGCAGAAGTTTCCTCTTGCATCTGAAACTGCCTTGGAAATAAATAGAGGTGTTGATTCGGGGGAAAATACGTGAAACAGAAAACTTAATCATAACTCCTGGTTTCCATTTGACATGTAGAAAACTAGAAAGAGAATTATTCTTACCTCTCCAACACCATCGACCCAGGTGAAAGACATGTAAATCCACAAGTTTTATGTAAGGCCATCAACAACTCAAAATGCGAGGAAGGACAGGTATCTTCAGGAAACACAGACATCATCACTTGCTTGTGGGGCGGATGGCACCATACACCAGCCAAAGGAGTCAGTGACACGCCTGCTGAGCAGCTGCAGTCTCAGGCTGGCCGTGGGACCCAGGAGCCGGGGTTCCCCACACATGGGAATCAGCATCTGCTCTTGGGCTCTCCTCCCCACACTTCACTGGGTGCTCACGAAGCAGAGTGGGGCCAGCAGGGTCCTGAGAAGAGTGGATCTGGGAACACAGCATCCTCTTTGGGAACACCCATCCCTGCTAAGAAACAAGGCCACCACACACAGGACCACCACCACCATTCCCTTGGGAACCAGCCAGAACCCACTGCAGACGGGGAGAGGAGACCCAGAAAGACCTGCCCCTGTCCAGACAAAACCCGCAGCCATCAGTCCATACTGTAGCAGACGCAGGAGTGGGACGCAGGAAAGCAGCAGAGGCTGAGGGGGGCCGCGGGGCCTGCGTGTGGTGAGTCTGCGCTGTGGGCAGGCAGTGGTGTGGGGCTGGAGGGTGCATGTCATCAGTCAGAGATGTATACAGTAAGCACCAGAGAAGAGGACCATGCCGTGACGCCCAGCATCACCACCAACAGGACTTAGCACGGTTTGGAACAGCCCAGCCGAGCGGCACAACACACGTCCTCCTCGGTCAGGCAGACATTCAACAGGAGGACCCGCTCTGTTCTACAACACAAGTCCGAATAAATTTAAGAGGATTTAAAGCATATGAAGTATGTTCTTTGACCACAATGTAATTAAATTATCAGGCTAAAAAAAACCACCAAAATGTTTGAAAGTTAAATAAGGCACTTCTAAATAACCCATGGGCCAAAGAAAATAGACATAATATGAAAATAAAAACACTAAAAACCTGGGGGATGCTAATAGATTACTGAGGAAGAAATAGACACAACAGTCACTTGTATTACAAAATAAGAAACGTCCCAGACCAGCAGTCCCAGAGTCTGCTTCAAGAAGTTTGAAAAAGTGAGCAAACAAAATATGGAAATAATAAAGATCACCATGAAAAGAATAAAATGGAAAAAAAAAAAAACAGTAAAGCCAATCGAGGAGACCAAATGTCGTCTCTTTGCAAAGATCACCAAAAAATAATTAAAGTTAGTTAAATCACTAGGTGGATTGATGGAAAATAGAAAGCCACAAGTTACAATAACTGAAATAACCGAAGTACATTACCCCCGATTCCCTGTGTGCCAAATGGAATACAATCTGTGCCAGGACAGTGGGCACCGTGACCAGAGGGGGCTTTCAAGATGCCACAGACTGCAGGGAAAAGGAGACTGGGCATCTCGGACATTCCTATAGCCATCCACACAACAGAAGGACAGTTTATGGCCACCTCACAAAGACATTCCAGATCCAGATGACCCCACTGATGAATTCTGTTGAATATTTAAGGAGTGGGAAAATGCCAGTTTTAGACAAATCCACCCAGAAAATCAAAGAAGAAGGGATATATTTGTATTCATTCTACGAATCCAGCACTACACCGATACTAAAATCAAACAAAACCAATACAAAAAAAGAATACAGTGGACCAATATTCCTCATTGATACAGATGTAAAAACTCCTAACAAAATCCTAGCAAATGGAATCCAGCAATATCTGATCGTGGATACTCTAGGGCAGCCAACTGGGTTTTATTCCAAGAATGTAAGTTTGGTGTAACATTCTGAAATGAATCATAATTCACCACATTGACCGATTAAGAAGGAAAAACTACGAGGTCATCATTACCGAATTAGAAATATTATCTGACAGAATCGGGTATGACCTACAATCCTCAGCCAAGTGGAAACAAAAGGGAACTTCCTCCACCTCATCCCTGGGGGGATAAGCCCATAGCAGGCCTTGGACATGACGGGGAGCCCGCCTGTGGGCATGTGCTGGCCCAGGCCTGGCCACAGCCTCGGTCCCCAGTGGACCGTACCTCAGGTTCTGAGGTCTGTGGCCATCCCACTGCACAGCTGCATGTGTGTGGGGGAAGGCATGCAGCCAGCCAGCTTTTGCTGATAGATGACCAACACGTGGGTGTTCCACACCTAGAAGGATAGACACCACGGGATTGGATTTTATACGGATTATAGGACAATTTGTGTGTCAAAACCATGTTTATAAGCAGAGAACCTGTCTTCAGAGAAGCAGAATGAACATGAGCCTTGCATGTCACCACCAATGGAACAGAGCCCTCCTGACATGCGGGTCCCTCGTGAGTGGAGAGGCATCGGCTAGATCTCAGACGACATCTCTGAGGACAGTAGTACCGTCCTCACTAAAGTCTCAGGTTTCATTTATTAAAGTGGGATAAAGACACCAACAGGGCTCCTACTTAAGGAAATCCAAATATGTAGGTCTAAATTTTAAAGGCTAATAAATCAGCGTTTTGTATTATACAGCATTAAATTTGTATTATAGCATTTTATAGCCATTCTGCACCATGGACAGCAGGAGGCAGGTGCTGTCCAGGGGCCTCCCCACCACGGACAGCAGGAGGGAGGTGCCAGAGCCAAGGTGGAGTCTCCAACCATCTCCCGCATGGCAGGGGCAGACAGCAAAGGTAATACAATCTAGAAACCAAATCCTGCCCAGTCGGTTTGGGTCAGGATCATTTTATGAAAGTGTTTAACTCACGGCTCAGCTTCCAGAACGAGCCTGCCAGGTGTGATTCTCGTTCCCTACGCACGGGAAGCTGGTGAGGCTGGTGGTCGCTCGAAACTCAGCTCTCAGGGCTCTCGTCTGAAGACCCCTGATTGGCTGTGAGTTCACGCAAAGAGACATGGTGCTCTGCAGCAGGAGGGGAGCACCAGGAAGCTCTCCCTGGCCAACGTGTCACAGCAGGAGAGTGCGAACCCCTGTCATGGGCCTGACATTCTGTGACAGGCCCCAAACGGCTCCTTGACCTTCCTGCTCAGTCAGGTAGGAGCAGCCGTGGCCGGGGGCAGGAAGCCTGGTGGGCAGAGCACCTCACGCCTGCGTGCCATGGGAGGTCGCAACACAGAGTCAGCCCTTCACTAAGGACTTTCTGACCCATTGCTGACCTGACACAAACTGGAAAAGTCAGGGGAAGAGACAGGTGGCCTTCATCTTGTACCTGCCCTGAGTTGGGCTGGGGAGGGGCCCTCTGAGGCGCAGTTCCAGGGGCATTTCATTTTAGGAAATGAATCGACGAGTTTTCAAAGTGTGCTGGAGAAATAGGTTTTAGGTGACTTTGATGCTTACCGGTGTCCACAGAACGGCCCTGGATATGTGGGTAGGTAGGTGGGTAGATAGATTTTCGTATTCATGGGATAGTAGGCACACACATGTATTTCCTAGTTCCGTACACAGAGAGGGCCTAAAAGCAGTGACAAGCCAGTAATAACAAGCACAAATAGCATGTAGACTCTGATTTTTTCAATGTCATTCTCCAAATATAGGAACCAGGGCTCCTTTTAGACTTTGGGTAGGATACAGAAAAATACAAGATGATCTTAGAGCATCTTGAAGTGCCAGAAATTAAAGAAGTATTTAAAAAATGGATGTCAAGGGTCCATCAGATCTCTAATAGCCGACACTGAAACAAAGTATTGGATTGTAACACAAATAATAAAATAAAAGCCCATGATAGATATAAAAATGGGGAAATGAAAAATATTTGTTACAGAACATTCTTAATAAATGTGGAAGAAATGAGGGAAATAAAAGAGCACCTTCAGATCACCATGGTAATAACTGCTGTCTTGCATGATCCACTGATAGATGCTAAAATTAATGGGCAAAACATTAAGAAGAGGCAGGTTGTTTGAATAGCCTCAAATTAATCTCTCCCATAATACGTATTAATTGCCACTGCTGGCTTCTCCTCCTCCACCTGCCCCACTGTGAATGCACAGAAACACTTGGGCAGGACCAGGCCGGCTGCTCATCCCTGCACCCAGGTCCTGGCATCCTGGGAGCAGGGAGGGCGTCTGAGGCCGGACAGGTCACTGCTCTGACCTTCTGACCTGTGGCTTACTCCGCGCCTCCCCGGGAGATGGGTGGAGCAGGTCTACTCTGGGGAGGCGCAGGTGCTCTCTCACCCTTCAGTCCGGTGGCATTTGCGAGGACTGTTGGGGCCCAGCAAACCAGAGGTGCAGGTTTGCACAGAAACCTCCATGGTGGCCAGCAGCAGACAGGCATCCGGGTCAGCGCCAAGGAGTGCTAATTTTCCCTTGCTTTGCTCTGCTGATCAATTCGCCTGAGTTCTCTTAGCTCTCCCCAGGCTCCCAAATTTTTTCTCCTTGGCATTCACACATTCTCTCTCTCTCTCTCTCTCTCTCTCTCTCACACACACACACACACACACACACACACACACACACACACCTCAATGGAACTAAGTCCCTGAGAAAACTGAGATGCAAGCTTCTTTCTTATGCACAGTGCCAAGCAGGAGCGAAAACTGTTCCTTCTCACAAATTCTGTTTCATTTCTACAAGAAAGCACACTCTCTGTGCCTCTCTCGCACACACACTCACACACATCCACATGCAGAATTTTTCTTGCTCTCAGCCCACAATCAATAGGAGGGTACTCTCTTTAGGAAAGCTGCAGAGTAGGCCTCCTGAGTCTAGCAGGCAATGGAGACTGGCAAAGCTTTTTTCTGGAAGAACCATCAGGGTGATCAGCATGCAGCCTAATTTCAGTCACTGAGAGAGAAAGCAGGTGAGCACTGGCCAGTGTGGGTCCCTGAGCACTGGCCAGTGTGAATCTGGACCCACTTGGTCACTGCACCGGCTGATCTTGTTATAGGGTGTCCTGACATGCTGGCTTGACATTAGATAAATAGATAACCTGAAAAATCGCTGAGAAAAATAAGTGCACCTGGCAGAGAAGAATAGTGTGACATTTCTGGGTTCCCCAAACTCCTTTTCTAAAAAATCACTCTCTGCCATCAGAAATTCTCATAGTTAAAGGCTGATAAGGTTAAGGGAGGTTATTTTTCTCTAGAGAAAGAAAAGAAAAAAGAACCAAAATGGTCAAACAAAAATGTTTGGTGGGAAAACAATAATGTGGGGTTTTTTCACACCTCAAATGAGAAACATCCAAATCAATTAACAAAGAAAATCTTGCTTTTCTTGTAAATTAGGAACTACAAGATGAAAAAAAATCCTTTTTTGACTTTCAATTTTTGTAGTGAATCTGAGAAGCAACTCAGCTGATGTTCTTGCAAGTTCTACCTGTTGAGGATACATGATGCCCAATTTTTATGTATAAAATGATATTTTCCTTTCTTACGCATTCTCTTCCATTTTCTTTTCTTTATGCTTCATCAAATACAAGCAAAACTCTGTGTTTAGACAGATGTTGTCAGCTAGCTCTTGCTAGAATTTCTGTCCAGTTCTAATCTGAACAATTTTGAATACTAATTATTGAAACCATTTTCTTTGCTTAAAATAAAAGGACTACCAAGCTTTGAAATATGATCGTTCTGTTATCTTGGCTCATTACAACTCCCTTTAAATACTTAGAAATTAATTTTTATCAGCCTTTAGTTCTTTCTTGGGCTGTAGCTAAAGGATTCACAAAAAGTCATGGGATGAATACTCTTGCCTTGCAGGAAGCAGTGTATTTTGATGGCTTCCTTCCTGTGTGCCCTTCATCCTCCCCACTTTGTTTTCATGATCACCTGGGTGACTTTCTCTTTACTAACCCTTTCCTGGTTAAAGAATGGAATCTGTCCTAAAATAAAAAGGTGATTTCCAAAATCAGGAAGACCTTGCCTGGCAAAAGGAATAGATCTATGCACTCTACTTGCACCCTGTAATGCATTAGGATGTTTTCCTTGTCGCAAGCATATGTTAGGCATCATTGATCTCAGGTCACCAGTAAGGAAATTGGAGTGCGCAGCATTTGTATAACTCATGCATAGCTGAGCCAAGAGGCTGATCCTGAATCAAGTCTGTTGGCACCAACCTCTTCCTTCTAGTGCATGAGGCTGTCTCCAAAGGTCACTAACTGAGTAGGAAAGAAGCAGTGGGAAAAATCTAGGAAATCTGAAACTGGAGTGTTTTTCCCCCTTTTAAATGAAACATAAAATCCACAGAAATGGCATTTATGTTGTCTAAATTCAATATTTAATATCAGTGTTGAAATATTTTTTAATGAGCAGTAATGGAAATCAGTTAATAGAAAATCATCTATGAAAACTAATAAGTATATGTATATTTTTTAATTTCAAGAAAAATAGAAAGAAATTTACCCATCTGGATTTTTTTTTGAATGTCAAGATAAAAGAAAAATAAAATCCTGGCCCTTTAATTACTCAAGCAAAATGGAATTTTAAAAGCAGCCCATGAATAATGAAATATCTACACTTTCCTGCTGGGCAAAGAAATCTACCATTTATTAGTAACTAGAACAAAAAACAGTTTTTACATTTTTTTTGTGTGTAAGCCATCTGCAAATATACATAGATTGAAAGGCAAAGATTTATCACTTATATGTATAAGTATAGTCTCAACATCTAACCCTTAAAAATCCAACTCATGTAACTCAATTTATTCAGTGTGAATTAAATTTTATCTATGGAGGAAGAAACTTTGGAATCCTATACCAAAATAGCTACATAGTAAATAATACATAGCATCTTACTGAATTCTGATTTATTATTTTATTATAGTATTTTCCATAAATAAGTGTCAATATACTATTACAAAAGGTTAGATGAATGTCATACCTGTATTCTCAATAAATTATGCAAAAAGTAAAATGACGTAATTATTTATTGTACATACATGTTTTTAAGGTATACCATGTACGTGTGTATGTGTTTATGTATTGCTTCTATTTTAGAGATTACCTTACTACCTTCAAAAGTCAGATTCTTCCCACTACCTGTTTTTGAAATAAACTCTTATTGAAACAAGCCATGCTCATAGATTTACATGAGTGTAAACAATGCATATGTGTGGCTAGGTTCATGCATATGGTGGCAGAGATGAGTGATTGCAACTGAGACCATCTGGCCTGTAAATGCTAAAAATATTACTATCTGACCCTTTACAGGAAAAGCTGGCTGACCCCTGTTTTACATTGACACATAACTATCAGTTTTGTAGGACTGACTTTCTTAAAGGATCTTTCCTGAATTTATTACAGCAACAAATTCTGGAGTTAATTTTGTAAGTGTATGAGAAGATAAATTCATATACTTTGAATAAACTCTGTGACTATATTTCTGTTCACCATGACACTATGGACAAATTAGGATACACCTATATACAAGAGCTGTAAGTATATACCTATTGCAACTATGAGAAAGGGTGTAATGATGTTTGTATAGTGTGGACATCAAATTATTGTCAGAAGATTAGCTATGTCATCTATAAAATCAGTGTGTAAAGCAAATGGATGTTACTTTATCCATGCGCCAATCATCTGAACTGCAGATCCTTATCGGTGCTTAACCTGGGTTCTCTCTCTTTCCACTCATGTGAAAACGAAAATTCAGAATGATTAGATCTTGTCTTAGGTACTGTGAGTCCCACGCTGACCATTCTTACAGGCTTTCTCCAGTTTATTTTGCATAACATTTTTTCATAAAGAGAACAGAAAATTTTAGATTATATGTGCATTACTTCCCATCAGTTGACTAGTTTCCAGAGAATACCATTAGCAGATCACAAACACCAGCCCATCCTTATAAAAAACTGTTCTGGATTTGGGATTTTGTCCATTCAGCGACATTCCGAGTCTACTTCTGGTTTGCATCTGTTTCTCTCATGGGCTCATCCTGGTTTTCGAGTTACTGATCCCAGGTAATGTTTTCTAGGCTCCAGCTCTGGTTTCTCTCTTACACAGCTTTTGTCATCTTCTATATATTTCATTATCTCTGTGTTGAACTCTGTTTTAACCTCACCACAGGGATTGAATAAGATTAATTCTCACTGCTTCTCCAGAGAAGCAGCTCACCACCAGCTCCTACCAATCTTCACCCTTTGACTGGTATCACACCAGCTATAGTAAAATATTTTCATTGAATTAAAATTTAACACTACATCCTTATTTTTTACTTAGGTTCACTAGGAGAAATGAAGCAAGTTTTTTAATCTTCTTGAAAGGCCACTATTGCAGAAATATTTCATTATTAATCAGGAATCCTAAGGAAAGGATTTGTGTTAGGTTGTCATTCATAGAATTTAGTGCCAGAAACTGCCTCATCAAAATAAGAAATAGGCTTTTTTTCAGATGGTGAAATGAATATAACTTTTCTTATTTATTTGTTTGTTTGATCTGGATTTAGTGTCTGGAAACTCAACACTAAATATTCCATTTAAGTGTAATTACTGTCTAGGCCAAATTTCAAAGACAATTCGTGCTTCCATTTGCTACAAAATTACAAATCTAAGAGAAAATAAAGAAAGAACCTCAAAACTGCTTATTTCTTATTGTGATATTTTCTGACATTTTTTCTTCTTATGATTTATGGAAAAATTGGACTTAATATTGACATACCATATGTTCTCAATAAGTCACCACTATTTTTATATGGTTGCGGCTGCATCTCTACACCTGTTTGGAAAAGGAGAACACATTGGTGAAAATACATGGAGAGTAAACAAAGTACTTTGAGATGTATTATTATGGAGATTCATGGATATGGTACACTGGTATTTTGGTTTAATAATGATATAAAAATGAAAAAGCAGTCATTCTACCTGTAAATCAAGATTATTGCATAAGGTAGAGGGAGAGACCTTGGGAAATATAAAGCATACAATAAATAATAGTTGCTTAAAGGAAACTGCAATCCTTTTTGTGGTTTAACATAATTTATTATTATACCTCATGGTGATAGGATTTGACAAGACATACCTAAGTGCTTCTCCTGCGGTCTGTCTTAGCAGTGGCAATGATGCTAGAATCATCCAGAGGCTTTTTCTGGATGATACCTGGGCTGGGGTGGCTGGGAGAGATGGGGCTAGTTGCTTTTTCTCTCCATTACTCTCTCCATGGGGCTTCTTCATAGCTGACAGTCTTAGCATCATTGAACTTCTCACATGGTAACTGGCTTCCCCTAAGCAAGTACAATAAGAACTTAAAGTCATTTTGAAGAGATTTTTTTTTAAATTGATAATAGTTCAATTAGCACCTATTCCCATGTTAGATACTATAAACATACTTCATTTCATTCTTACAGTAATAGCAATGCCTGTCGTTTAGGTACCACTGTTCCTATTTAAAAGATGTGGAAAACACGATTCAGAATTCTCACCTAAGCCCCCTTGTCCACATAACAGTCAAAGGTGTAATCCACATTGTCCTCTCACTAAAACCTGCATCTTTTCTCCTAAGCTGAGCCTTCTCTCACAAAACCATGAAAAGCTAAAGAGAAATACAAGAGAAAAATAACAATTCAATACATAATACCAGGGCTGCATTTTATATCAAATTCTGTTTGATTAATAGCCAAATTAAAATGTAAACAGGCACTCTAGGAGTAGAGCAGAGAAAAAAATTCCCTTTGAACTGGTATTTCTAAGGCTCCTTCTTAAGTTAGATAAGTGTCCTGTGTTCTAAAAGGTTGATGTTATAAAAGCTTACAAGATAATTCAGAAAGGCATACACTTTCTTATTTGTTTATCAGAAATTTTCCTAACCTTAAAATTCTGTGAATATGTTTTTCTAATATAGATATTAAAATTCCAGATCTGTGCAAGACAGAGAAGATAAAAAAAAATTAAGTGGCTTGGGCAATAATTCTTCATCATCTAGATATTTTTGCTGATTTCCTTTTTTATATTAGATTATATGACCATTATTATTTAATCCTAAAAGAGAGTCTAATCAGCTGATTAAAAAGAAAGAATTATTTCATTAGAAAAGGCAGTTGTACTTCCCTTGATGGGGAGAATAATGATCACAATGCTAACTGCATAGTATTTTCTCTGCTGGTTGCAGGCAGAGAAAGATGGGCCTTGTGTAGCCCTGAAATAGACTTCTAACTTTTCCTTATGCCTTCTAAGTTTGGAACTTCATGCTTGTATTGACTCTTGTTTCCTATTGTACCCTCATCCCTGGTGAGAGCACCAAGAAAGGACTGTTTCCACAAGTACATACTCCAAAGTGAGAGAGAGAGAGAGACAGTATCAGCTCACATGGGACATGCAGTAGCTTCATATTCATGCAGTCTAAATTGTGCAAATCAGGTAAATTGAGCGCATGACAAATTAGGTAGTGTGCTGAGGGCCATTACCAAGTAGGAATGACGCATCGTAATCCTTGCCAGCGTACCCCCGTGTTAAATGGACTTGCCTTGGAAATTTGCTGTGACCTTGCTTATGTGTTTGAGAAAGGTGACCCTGCTCAATGACCAGGGTGGATCCAGGATTAGGGTGTATCCTACAGGAAGTATCCCCGTCCTTGGGTTTAGAGCGTGACAATAGGAGTTTTAGGGAAATTGAAGATTGAAGATTATTCCTGCTGGGAGTAGGGTGTGCCTGCTGCCTGAGTTCCCTCTGAGTTCTCAGTGGAGAGAAAGTATTTTGTGAATTGTGCGAGGGATGGGATTGCCCCCGAACCTGTGTGGAGGTGGTGTGAGATCGGGAATAAAGAATTGCTGTTTGAACCTACAAAGCTGTGTGGTGGCTCGTGATTCTGTGCCAAGCCAAGACATTGGCATTTGGCAGTAGTGGAGCCATGCAATGGACTCTCAGGTTGGTGTTTCATATAACCCTCAATTGTTTCCAGAGTCAGAGCTGACATCATTTTTGCCACTGAGGGGAACAATGTTGTGTGGGCCAAGTGTACATACAAGCATTGCTCAAATCCATTTTTTTTCTCATTACACCTTCTATGCCTAGGATTATATTTTCTTAAGATTTATGTGGCACCAACCAGGGTCGTCCTGTGGCTTGATCAAATGAGTCATTCAAAGATACAATCAGGCATCTACACTCTAAGCTCCCCAGGGCAGGGATGTATTAAAGACCATGGGATCCTTCTAGGTTTCTAAAATGATAGTTGCCCACTTTATCTTTGCTTCATATAATTATGAAGTTCCTCCTCCTGCATATTTGACCATTAACATCAGGTTGTTGCCATAGACTCCACCCACATCATGCTTTGTAACATGTTTGTGTTCTTTGCTCTGACGTTCTTCATGTACCCTACTGCCACTTTGTTTGGTTCTCAATTCCTCCAGGAGAATTTCCTAACCCCCTTGCACTCCCAGCACACCTCTATCATCTCCATCATACACTCGTTGGCATTCATTACATGTGGTTCCATTAGTTCATCGAGAATAAAGGTTATTTTTTATTTACCTTGGAACCTCAATGACTATCTTATACTTTGAACTCAGTAATAGTTGTTGAACAAAAATGAAAAATGGGAATGAAAACAGGATCCTCATGAAGAACACAAAAGTGTTGGCTATCTTGGGATCCAGCAATATCCTCTGCATCCTTTGGGAAGCATTGCTTATTTAATGATATTGTTCAAATAACCTTCATGTTGGCTCAACAAAGCACAACTACAATATTTTAGCTTTCCAAATTTCAAAATTGCTATAACAACATAATTGGGGGAATCTAATAAATGTCTAAATCTATCTCACTTCCTTTAGGAGTCACAGGAAGAGCCAAGAGGATATAATCAGGTTTCTGCAGGTCTCAGGACTGGAGAAGCGTGGTTTTGTTTTGTTTTTGTTTTTTGGATTTGTATTATTTTTATTATTACCAGAGAAGCATCAAGTCTGGGAAAGCAGACAGAATGGATTGATACCAAACTAAAGCGATGTGTTATCCTGGCATAGGAGAAAAGAGAGAGAACCAAAGAGGTTAAATATAAATGGAAAGGAATCCAAGTTAATTTCCCAGAAGAACTGATATTATTTGAGACTTGCTTGGATGGGCCAGACTTGAAACAGCCACGGGCTGACTGGATAATGGTGCTGGCTGCCTTGCTGTGATTTCCAGAGATAGTGGAATACCCAGGCCTGCTCCATGGCAGATCAGAAACGAGGAAGCCCAGCATGCTGGTTGCTCCTGTGAATGATCCCCAAAATTACTGAAAGACAGTAGGAAACAAAGCAGGTATCAAGCCCCCCTAATGTTATCTGATAAGTTCAGAAGGCAGGGTGGCAAGAGGATGCAGCAGATAGTCCTCTATAATCAGTGGACTATTAGGCTTCTCCTGAGGTAATAAGAGTTGGTGCCAACATGAAAGGGCAGGAAGGCATTTCCTTCACTGTCAAGCTATGAAGCTTGACAAGCAGATTGGTCCCAGTCTTGCTGTTCCAATGCTGTCAGCATTAGATCTTCTGCAGAAAGTTACTTCTGCAATCTGATGGTGCTGATACTTTCTATTGAGTGGAAGAATTACATCATGTTCTGTAGTTTCATTATCAGAGAAGAGGATTCATGACCCTGGACTAGGTAAGGTTTTGGTCTCTTCAGGTCAAATACAATGAGTCCATGAGAGAAAGGCATGTAGGGCTTGCTTGCCCTGAGCTATTGAGAGAAGCTCCAGAGGAGAGAACAATGAATTGCTGTTCCCAACTGCATACAGAATGTTTCCTATTAGCTCACTATCCTTTACAGTAAATCAACTTATTCTCCATTACAATAGATGGCAATAGTGCATTACTTGTCAGCAACATGCTGCAATAATAAGACTCTTTCAGACAACCTCTCCAATACAGATAGTAATGTGTGTGGAGAAATAGAATTGCTTTTAAAAAGAATATGAACAATCACTCCATAATAAGGCCAAATCTGGTATTTCAGCAAGAGGTCCCCCAAATCTTCTTGTACCTTGACAAGAAATATATTGCAAAGAACATGTTAAGAATTCATGCTTTAATTAAAAACTCTTTACGATATTGAGGTTCTACTAATCCAGCAACAGAATATAGTCTCCAAAATGTTTTAAGCCTACAGAAACTAAAAATTGCCTGGTAGAGTCTAGAACCAGCCAGATGCCTGAATTTAAAGGCTATCTTTGCAGTGTACCATCTTATGTGACCTTCAGTGAGTTAATTATGCTTTCTATGTCTCCAATGTGAAGTGAAGGTAATAGTACTTTCGACATAGACAACATCAATATTCATAAAGTTCTTTTGACAATGACTATAACACAACTGTCTAAAAATGTCTTAAGCTTCTGTAAGCCCAGATGCCCCCATTTAATTCTGAGGACCCATGAGATGTCCTGCTCTTTATCTCTTGCCCTTCCCCTCATGCCAATATAGATTTGAATTCCCCAAAAATAATCCAGGGGGATTGAATTTCAAGCTTCCCAAAGAAAGAAATAAAGAGACCAAAATCAGCTTGTCCCCAACGGGTTGGCATATGACAAAGATCTGAAGTGGCTCTGAGGCATCATGGAGAACAGTTGAAAATGACATTGTCAGCTTGAAAATGCATCAAAGCTCTTTGCTGGCTGGAGATCCCCGAGAGAATCCCCATTCAGTTAAGGCTCTGCAAAATCATGCTTGGCTCCAGCAGGATGGGGACTAACTCAACATTCCATATGACACTTAGTTTTCAGCAAGCCCTTGATGAGAAGGAAATCATGACAGTAATAACCTCTCTTCACCCACAAATAGTGCTCTGTTAGGAACATCTGTCACCATGGTCGCCACTAAAAAATATTCTCTGTGCTATGGCAGACCCCACAGAGGTCCTCCCTTTGTAGCTAATCAGGAGAATCTTTCACTTAAGCTGTGAACATTAAGGAAGTCCACCAATATTAACAAGCCCCACTGCCCCTGTTCTCTGTGGGTGTGTTGCTAAGCAGAGAATGAACTGAGACATCGCCTTCAAGTTTTTTTTCTTGTGTCTAATTCACTTCATTAGCCAGAGTCTTCCCTGTACTTCAGTATAATCTAGAATCAGTGTCACCTTTATGTTTCCTCTTGGATGGGTGATGAATCTGTCCTCTCCTACCAGAAGGAACCTGTCAGCCTTAGGGAAGAATTTCCCACTGCGATAACCATGACTGGTCCCTCCTTGTTCAATGGCCACATTGAGCTATTCCTGATACACACACATTACATGAGCCTTGAGTAGTTCAGCTATTTTGTAACCAGGTATTCTTGGGGAAGTGGTCTATAAAGAAATATAAAATTCCATTCCATTTTCTTATAGATGTACAGTCATGCTCTAGTGTAGGCTATTTTTGCACATGGGAAGCAAGTTAATGATAGAAGGAGATGGGTTTTTAAATCCTTCAGAATTTGACAAAGGTCAAGTTAAAATGGAGCTTTTATTTCCTCAGGAGTTCCTAGCATGTCTCAATATTCTGGCCTCTTAGGAAGAAATAAAATTTCTATGCCTGATTACTCCAAAGCAATAAGCAATTCAAAGACAAGCAAAATGTCGCCAATCAAAGCAAACACTGTTCCCAATGTAAGTGATAAGTGCCCAAACTCAGCTTCTATTTGCTTTAGTGTTTGGTTTGTAGGTAGTACTTGGTTACTGTCACTAGTTTGACATTTATATGCTTTTCCTCATGTCCTGGTCACCAGTCAGAGGAAAAAACAAAGTTAGGTCAATGGTAAAAGTTAGGTAAATGGCAAAATATTCTGAATCATTAAAACTAGACGGAAATCTTCAAATTAAAGTTGTTTGTCACTGAAATCAGCATGCATGAACTCAATTCCATAAAAAAACTGCCTGATGCATAAGATAGCATTTTATATATTTCATATGTTCAAAATAGGTCTAGACTTTAATGTTCTAAAGGTTTGAAAATAAAAACAGAGTCTTAGATGAGCAGATAGTTTTGTTGACCAGAGACCCACCTCCCACCACCCCCAGCCTCTCTAAGCCTCCATTTCATGCCTTTTCAATGAGAATAATGATATTCCAATCTCACAGAGTCATCCCAAATATTAAATGAGCTAATCTACAAGTGACATTTAACCTAGTACCTATAATTCATTAAGTCTTAATAAGCACTACCCATGAAAATGAGGACGATGATCTTTCTTTACATATCACTAAACATTTCTGTTTTGGTGGGTGAATGAGATTCTCTTCACTCCTCTTATTTCTCATCACTTAAAGAGGTGGAGGATTTGAAAACTGGTCAATAGTCACAACAACGAGTTTCTATTGCCTTATAAAGGTTCCACTCCAGGAGGAGTGAGTATTCATGGCAAAACACAAGATTTTCCACAGCAGATTAAAAAACAGAGATGAACCGAAGAAAGGGAGCAGTTGGCACTGAGGGCAGGGTGGCAGCTTCACAGGGTCACCTGTCTCTGAGCCTGTGATGAACTTGTCACTGAAGGGAGACCCAAGGGAAATGATAAGGATAATATTTACTCTATTTCCTGGGTCTGTGACAAATTGACTTCAGGTATGAACACATTATTTGGGTTATGGAGCAAGGTGATACTTTTCAAATATGAAGGACATAAGACTGCATCAGTGTCTCAGCTGATTGCCACTGTCACTCTTTAAGTAGTTAACATTTTTCTCCACATTTACTAGGTAAAGGGGTATTTAGTTGATAACTTTGAGGGGTCACCTTCATTTGGAGACACTAATGAAAGGTCAACCTAGGAATTTCATAAACATATAAATGTTTTATACAATTTCTAGGAATCCAACCATCACATAAGGCCAGTTAATAAAATTGCTTTAGGAATAATGCAGAGAACCAACATTTTTCCCCAGAGTAGAGAATGAGCATCTTGCATATATGTTCTGTGTCTTTCCTGTTCATCTCTCTATTCCTACTGCCAGATAGATACATGAAAGGAAGTTTCCAGGGGAAAAAGAAATAAACAAAAGCCTACTTTAGGCCAGGTGCTTTATAAACATTATCTCAGATAACCTTACAGCATCCTATAAACGAGAGATTATGATCTCCATTTTACACATGAAGCAGATAGAGTAGGATTATGTACCTTTGCCAAAGTCATAGCTTGTAAATTACAAATTCAGAATTTGAATTTGGGCTATCTGACTTAACACCTGTGTGCTCCCTCCCTCATGGCCTTAGTTGGTTTGGGCTGCAACAACAAAATACCAGAGCCCAAGTAGCTTTAACCATAGAAACTTCTGTCTCAAAAGTTCTGGGGACTGAGAAGTCCAAGATCAAAGTGCTGACTGATTCAGATCCTGCTGAGGGTTCTCTTCCTGGCTTACAAAGAGCTACCTTCTTTAGCACCACACCTGGCAGAGAGAGAACTCTGGATTCTCTTCCTCTTCTCCTAAGGGCACCAGCCCTAACAGATTAGGGATCTTTCATTAGAACATCATTTAAACTTTTGTTTTCTTTTTTTTATTCTCTTCATAAGAACTACCTCCTATTAAAGTCATATTTGAAGTTAGAGCTTCCATCCATGAATTCCAGGGGTGCGAGGATCAGACATTCAGGCCATAACATGCACCATTCTGGAACTAGAGAGAAATAGTTTTAGATGGAAACATTTGAGTCTCATTTACACTAATAAATCGAGGACTATGCATTTTTTATGCTGTTCAACTGCTGAGAAGCACCTCATCTGGGTAATTTTTGCAAGCCTTAAATGGCTGATTTGCCATCCAAAGAACCTCATGCTAAGTGGCATGCGCTGGACCTGCAAGAGTGTTTTGCTTGCATCCCTTCAGTGTGTGGTCTCCATAGAATGGGGCTCATCACGTACAGTTGATCTTATGTCAGCATCAATATACCATAGCAGTTTCAATGTCTAGGTCTCAGCATGAGGAAAGTCTTGCATTTCTATTCCCACTGGCCTGACTTGCTTTCACAGGCTGGTGGTTGAGACTCTATGCTCATGGGACTTTAATGTAACTTTTGATTGTAATAAGAATCAGCTAAATCAGAAGAAGAAGATGGAAACATACATACCCAAATCTGTCATTGCATAGCCACCCTTCCACCCTCCTCTACCCAACTAGGCTTCAACTGAATAAAGAAAAGAACATTTTTTTCTTTTCTTGTTTTCATTAAAGTCTCATGACACGTGAACTCAGCCATCATTAATGTTTCAAGAGATTCTCTTCACTTGTTCAATGTACCACTTTTATGAAAACCAGTGTTCCTCCTTCCCTGGAAATGTTTACCATTCCATCACCTCTTCCTAGGGTTGTTTTCACTTAAGTAAGCAGGAGATCCCAATTCACCTCTGCCCTCCTATGATTTTTTAATATACAGAACATGCAAATATCATATTTTTATTCATTGTTTTTGCTAACATATTTTATTATTTATTTCCTGAAAGAGGTAAAAACTGCTAGATACTCCATGATTTATGTGATTCTGAAGTAATGAGGATAGAGGTGATCACCCTCATGCAAGACAGTTTATTTCACCATAATATTTTATTAATAACATAATAATTAGGAGAATTAATATTTATTTTGTCCTTACTCTATGTCAGTATCATGCTAAGTACTTACCACGACTGATAGCATTTAATCCTTTTAACAGCCAAATAAAGTAGAGAGCACTGTTGTTCCCCTAATATAGATGAAATAAATAAACAAACTTAAGAGAGTTTCGGTGATTTTCCCAGTGACAGATAGCAAGATATGGGGTGGGAGTGGACAGAATTTGAACACAGGTGGGTCCAACTCCAAATTTCAGACTTGTAATCACAAGGTTCAGATGGTACACCAATCTAACGTATTCCTGGTCACACTTTATTTTTCTATTTTTTCTTTTCCTTTATTTTACATTGTATTCATGATTCATGATTAAGCAAAAGCAATTTCAAATGGTACAGAAGAAGAATGTCTTTACATGAATGATTATTTACTAAAATCTCCCAGATTATTTCGTTTTTTACATAATATGTGTTAATTACAATCTGTCTGTTCTGCTTTCTCATATAGAGTCTCTGGATTTTGTTGTTGTTTTGTTTTGTTTTGTTTTTTTCTTAACAACCTCTGTTTTAAACTATACAGTGCTATGCAAAACAGTGTATAAGATGTTTTAAAGACAACCTTGGGTAACTTTCCTGTAATGTTTGAATCTGAAATATTTCCCCCTAAACCCACAATTTTCCATATAGTCAAGTTGTTAAATTGCCTCTCTGAGAGGCAGAAATTACTGTTGATTTTATTTCCTTTGTTTCTTAAGCAAGTGTAAAATATTACTGATTTCTTTTTAATCCTACCACTATTGCCATGTCTCTCTCTCCTCGCTTCTAAAACTCTAGACAATTTTCAATGACAAGTAGTGCCAGCAATATGAACTTACAAAGAATGGGGAAAAGTTAGGTGCTCCGTTGTTTAAGTCAGCATCCTTAACTCTTTTACGAGTTTTTCAGCAAGGATTTTAAACAAAACAACAGCAGTAAACAAGCAATCACAAGAGCTAGGGTTCAGCATCCTGTCTTCTCTATTCTTGCAGGTCTATTGTTTGTGGAGTAGCTATTACAATACTGCCTCAAACGTTAGGATCCAGAAGCCAACACGTTTTGAAAACTTTTCTATGTCTGAGAAAATCTATTATTAGAAAAGGCAGACCATCATTTTGTGAAAATTTGTCATGGAAGTGACACTCATTTGAAAGAAGATGAATGTGAGCTCTTTCTTTCTGTATATCAGTGTTGCTTAAAATTAGATGCAACAAGTAGTTAATGACAAAGAGTTTCTTCTCCTGAACCTGGATCATGACACAATTAAGCCAAGAGAATATCAAGTGGGATCATTTCTACAGAACAAGTAAAGTATTGTAAGGACTTATATGGCTTCTTTAACTGAGTTTGACAGCTCAAGAGCTCAAGTTTGATTAGGTGCTTATGATCAGAATCCTAGCGTGGTACTTACTGAAAGTGCAGCATCTCCTGTATTCGCTGTGTTGGTTAGAAGTTTTACTAGAAAATTGGTAAGTTTTTGAACATCTGTTCAGCTTTGTTTTAGAATCTTCTGTTGATTCATTCTCAGAGTTGTTTCCTATTTGGGCCTATGTTGGCATTGCTTTGTTCTGTATACAATCATATTGGGGATATATTAGGAATACAACACTAAGGATATCATTATAGTTTACACGAAATCCTTATTACTGAATGAAAGCCTGTGCAGTTCTAAGGGTATGGAAACAGGCTACTTAGAAACTTCTGAATAAACATAAAACTCACACACTCCCAACACAGCCTATACTAGAAATATATACAAAATTCACTCACTCAGAAAACTTTGGCTTTATTCAGATCATATGAGGTTAAGACACTTAAGATAAAAATGACTAGAATATACTTTTTTACATTAAGTGTTTCTTTTGACCAAAAATGTTTTCACTGGGCTTTACATGTCTAAAATTATTTTCCAATTGAGATAAATCAGAGCTCTTGACTAAGTCATGAATTGAATATTGTGGGCCATGATATTTTATGAAGAATTTTAGACTTCAGATAATGCTTATGTATAACTAGGGAATATAGGCAAGGAAGTCAATGCATCCTTATATTTTAAGAAGTCTTCTTCTTTATTATTGTGTAGGTATGATTAACCAAAATGTGAGTGTCCTTGGGTTGATGGGGAGCACTTTAGGTGAAAGTTCAAGTTCGTAAGCTGCCGCAGTCTGGCTAGGCACAAAATCACAAGCCACTCAAGCAGGAACAAACTTTATTTTTTGGTCCTAGACCTCAGGAAACCATTTCAGCACAGCCTTCTTGAACACAGTAGAACCTTTCCCCTCCTCTGAACTTCTGCATTTTTTTAATGCTAATTTTCAATTCGGATACTTTAATTCTTCTTTTCCATCCTCTCTTATTTTTAACTTCCACCTTTTAAGAAAAGTCAAGAATATTAGTTTTCTGTTTGTTTTCCTAAAGCATCTATCAATTCATCATGTCTTAATTTCTTCTTTAATATCCAACAGCAAGTGATTCCACATTCATTTGTAATGCCCAGAATTACTTCCATGTCCCTAACTCTCAAGGATTGTTTTTTCATCCTTGTAGAGAAATTCTAGCCTATCAGTTTTAATTCTCAATCTCATATCGCCCTGAAAGCAAATTCTTCCTCTGTCTTCGTGCAGTCCTGCATGTTGCCCTATCTCCTACTTAAATAAATTGTATGTATTTATAGTGTATAATGTGACATTTTCATATATATATATATATATATATATATATATATATATATATATATATATATATTCAGTGGTAGAGCATGACTGGGTTCAACTCCCAAAACCTCAAAAAATTCCAAAGCAATAGTGTGAACTATAGTCACTATGCTGTACACCATCTCCAGAACTTACTCATCTTGCCCAATTAAATGTCCGAACCTTTCATCTACCAAATCTTCATTACTCTTATCCGCTGCCCCTGGCAGTCACCATTCCTCTCTCTGCTTCTATGAGTTCCACTTTTTAAGATTCTACATACATGTGAGATCATGCAATATCAGTCTTCCATGCCTGGTTTATTTCACTTAGTTTAATATCCTCCAAGTTCATCCATCACAAGTGACAAGATTTGTTTCTATTTTAAAGTCTGAATATGTGTACATGATTGTGTGTATCACAATTTCTTATCCACTGATCAGTGGATATTTTAGATATTTAGATAGATTCCTTGTCTTGGTTATTTTTAATAATGCTGCATATTGAATGTATGATCAAGAATTGAAGATATATAGTTTATAATATTATAGATTATTTTGTAAGGTATTGATTAATCATAATATATATAAAATATATGAGTTTAAAGATATTCATAGTGATATTGCTGGATCACATTGTAATCCAATTTTTTAAAAATATCCTCAAAGTTTCTTTATTAAAAAAAGACATTTAAAATTATATATGTGTGTGGGTCATGGGGGGTTTTTTGTGTTTCAATTTTTGGTAGTTCATTTACATAATGATAAATGGATTTTTGAAAATAATATTTAGTAGGAATATGATTTTTTAATTCATTTTAAAAGGTTTACATGTGTAAAGAAGGTGTATGGTTATACACAACTTCATAAAATTTCCATGTTTCAGTTCAAGTGTGGCAATTCACACATTACGATTCTACAATCCTTGCACTGTACCACATAGTTTCCATGCATAGGGTCAATAATCCTCCATCCCAGGTTCTCTTCTTATATCCTCCCCACCCAAACACCCAGCTGTTTTGAAATTGCTCATTGTCAAGTCCACAAATGAATCTCATTACTATGAACTAGCGTTTTCTGGCTAAAGCCAATTCCAGTGCTGGCACTGTGGCATGTGCCTGTAATTCCAGTGGCTCAGTAGGCAGAGGGAGGAGGAATTCAAATTCTAAGCAGCCTCAGCAATTTAGCAAGACCATAAGCAATTCAGCAAGACCTTGTCTCCAAATAAAATATAATATTAGTGCTCACTGGTTAAGCAACCCTGAGTTCAATCCCCAGTACAAAAGAGAGAGAGAGAGAGAGAGAGAGAGAGAGAGAGAGAGAGAGAGAGAGAGAGAAGCCAATTCCATTCTAGACTTAGTGTGATCAAAAACCCTGAAATTTTGTCTGACATGATAAGGGAGCACTAATTTTCATGGTACAATCAAAACATAGCATGTTTTTAAAATAAAAAAGAACATATAACTTGAAAAACAGTGTTTGTTTTCCTTTCACAGTCAGATCTTACTTCATTATGCTAATTCCAGACCACAGGAAAAGAAAACTGACTTAAATTGAACAGTAATCCATAGTGAAATTGACTAATCCAGTTTCACTTATTATTGACTCTGCTAAATGCAAAATGTAGTACATTAAATTGAAAATAACAAAAGAGCAAACTGTGTTTCTAAATTGCTAAAACATTGCAAACCAGAGTCTTCTTGCACAAGGTGTATATGTAGCATAAGGGATGTGTGTGCAAATAGAAATTTTGCAACCTAATGTTCTTATAACAACCTGCAGGAAACTCTATCAGAATTCAGGAGTAGTCTTTAACTCAGGCAAATCAAAGAACCATTTTTATCTGGCAAAACCGGCCACAAACAAAGAAGAACAAGTAAATAGCAATTAAGAATTTCATTAGGAAAAGCCATAAAACAACATAAACATTCTCTATACTCTGTAATGAACTTTAGTTCTGTATTTACTGACTACCTCACATCCATATGCTGCTGGAACATTCCCCACCATAGCTCCTGGCAGGGCAGGTTGTCTACTTAGATATAGTACAAAATGTTAATGAAAGTAATATTCTCAAAAGGGCTATCACTTATGGAAGGAGTGTGGAAATACATGATTGTATGTGTGTGAATGCTTTCATGTGCTTATATGTACATATCCATGTGTGTATACAAATATATATTTACATACATATACACTCTTATATTGATAAGGTTACCTACATTGGAATAGGCTAAAGGGAAAAAGAATCAAGCTAAATCTTTAAATATACCTTGTTTTATAAATAATGTTTTGAAATCATGTACATATATAATTTATTATAAAACAAAATTAAATTTTAAAAACTGATCCTAGAAATGAAATAAGTAGTCATAACCATGTAGCTATTTTTTGTTTGTTTGCCTTTTGGATTGGTGCTGGAGATCAAACCCAAGGCCTCACATATGTTAAGCAGGTTCTCTACCACTGACATACACTCCTAGATCTGTACGTAATTCCAATTTTTACACAACCACTTAGAGAATAAATATTTCTAAGGATGTTAAAATCCAGTAATTTTTGGCACAACCAAAGTGGGACAAATCCTAAGCAGAGTGGGGAAAATAAAATAAAAATGTAGCTATTTTCAGTAATCATATCACTGGTGATAATGTTATTATTATGAGGCTGTTGTGTATATGGTGTGAAGGAAAATTACACTGGTGTTATTAAGAACTAAGATTAGGACATGGGACAAAAGAGATATTGATGTGAAACCAATGTTGTTAATGTAAAATATCTTTAGTCCTCATTTCTCATCAAAAATATTAGTATAAATTCATAATATATCTTATCTTGAGGAAATATGTATTCTCTGATGTGTGGATGCTAACACAATATAAGCAGGGGAAGGAAGAACAGAAGTTCATTGGATTAGTCAAAGGGGAATGAAGGGAAGGGAGGGGGCCCGGAATGAGGCAAGACAGCAGAATGAGTCAGACATTATTTTCCTATGTTCATATATGAACACACGACCAGTGAAACTCTACATCATGTACAACCATAAGAATGGGATTCTAATAAAATAAGTTATACTCCATGTATGTATAATGTGTCAAAATACACTCTACTGTCCTGTATATCTAAAAAGAACAAATTAAGAACTCTTCAGACCAAAAATATTATATATAATATTACGTTTTATATATATATATATATATGTGTGTGTGTGTGTGTGTGTGTGTGTGTGTGTATGATTAGCTCTGTCTATTGTAAAAGTCTTAAAAATGTGAATTACCAACAGTGAATAATTGCCCTAGTAGCCAAATGTCTCAATATAACACAACAGAAAAGAGCCAGGGTTCCTTGAAAAAAAAAAAGCTGTTACCAGGCTAGAAAATGATGTTTTAAATACTCTTTAAAATGACCAGGGAGAGGGCACCTAGGAAATTTGGCAGGGGTATAAGGGACACAGATGAGCATGTCTGTATCAAAAAACAAGGGGAAGCTATCTGAGATAACTGCAGTGTATCCAAAACACCTGGGCACCAACCTGAATAGGCATGCAGTAATTGAAAATGAGGCAATTTGAGCATCAAAAAAGATATCAATTGCAATGGGCTGAAAAAAAGTTATACTATTTAAATCCATGAATTCATAATGATACACAAGTCAGTTATCACGTTTGGAAAATATTAAGATTAGCATATTATATTTTATATATATAATATATAATACATATATTATCTTTTTTATATATAGTATAAAATATATATATTATATTTTATATATATAAAAGCTATGTATATAAGCTTTCAAACTTCAAGAACAGAAGAACCAACTATTACTTAGGGTAATCAAACACTTGAAGATTAGTTTATCTTTACAGAAATATTCACATTAGCAGTTGAAGAAGAAATTATAGAATTAGGGTATCACCCTTCTGCTACCTTAGATGAACTAAGGCACCTAATTAGTACTTTTCAATAACTACCACTACAACAAAAAGATAGAAAACTAGAGATTATCTGCCTCCTTTTGAAAGAACATTCCTCTACCTATGATGTCATCTGGCAAAAAAAAATTGTCAAACTTAAATATGGTAATTACCAATGTTTATGAAAAGGACACATCAATTAAATATGCTTAGTATGATGATGGAGATGAACTTTCCAATATATACTCTGACAAATTCAATGAGTAATTGACTAGATTCTATAATAATGAAAAATTCTATAATAAAATAGCTAAGAAAAAAGACGGAGAATGAATCTATAAATTGAGAGACATTTAAAAAACATATTAACCAATACAATTTAAGCAATTGTCTGAATCCCAACTCAATAAACAAAATTGAAAATAATAGACTATGAAAATTGAATGACATATAGATGCTGTGTCCCATGAACACTCAATCTACCCCAGAGGTCAGAGGCAAGCAGATCTTAGGCCTACATGAGTGGTCCTAAATCTTTCAGCTTGAGGACATTTCCAGCTCTGAGAACAGATGTAGAAGCCCCCAAAATAGTTCTCATCCCATGAAGTACAACAGTCAAGGGAAAAATTCTAAAATTGCCTTCTGTGGGGTAACTTTGTTTTATAGTCTATACTGTCTCCAGGGATCTCCAGTGAAGCTGGGCTCCACACTTTCAGAACACAACCTCTTTGTGGGTACACTTTAACTGGCCTTCATTATGTCCACTAGTTTGTTTTTTGCCACACTTAAGTTGCTCTTGGTCTCACCTCCCAAGATAATGAATAATGACATATAAATCACCTTATGGGGTCTAACTTTATGGAGAGCCAAGATAAAACACTAGGTATTAGCCAGGTGTGGTGATGCACACCTGTATTCCCAGCAGTGCAAAATGGGAGGCTGAAGCAGGAAGATTGCAAGTTCAAAGTCAGCCTCAGCATCTTAGGGCAGCCCTAAGCTACTCAGTGAGACCTGTCTCTAAATAAAATATAAAAAGGGCTGGTGATGTTGCTCAGTGGTTAAGGCCTCAGGGTTCAATCCCCAGTACAAAACGGACACACACACACACACACACACACACACACACACACACACACACGGAATTTTATCATCATAAATTTGTATGTTCTAGAGTATGGTTACAGTACTAATGTTATATTTAAAAGAAGACTCCTTTTGAAGATGCTTACTAAAAACTTAGGCACCTAATTAGTAATTTTCAGTAACTACCACTACAATAATCTGAGAATCATTTCAAAGAAATGCAGAAGAGTATGGTTGAAAATAAATAAGGGTGGAGCTACAGAGATAAAAGATTGGTTCTGATTTGATTATTGGTAAATGATATGGCTACACAGAGTTTCATTATACTGATATTGCCACTTTTATATAGTTTAATATTTTCTTTAATACATTGTTTATAAACTTAAGTCCACAAAAAAAGCTATATGTGAGAGAATGCCAAGAAAGTATATCAGTTGCTTCCATGAAGTAGTACTGGGGGTTGAGAGAATAGAGTGGAAGGCAAACTTTTCACTGTATGTATGTATATTTTAATTTGTCAACAAATGACTAAGATAAAGTGTTAAATTTTTAAAAATTAGGAAAAAATAAAGCAGTAATAAAAGTACATAGTTTGAAAGATAAATTGAAGAGTAGTATGATTGATCATGTCAGTTTTCTATATAAAACTCTTTAACTATAGACTATTGGTCCAAGATTAAAGATGAAAAACTTTAACACATCTTAAAAGTCCCTACAGGATCTTTGCTGTGTCCATCTCTAAAGCTTTGTCTCTTTATAACTTGGTTCAGCATACAACAAATGCAGTGTTTTTGATTTTTGTTTTTACTTTTTTGTCAATCTCTTTCTCTTCTCAAAGCCTTTGTAAGAACAATGCCTTACTCCTTAGGGAAGTATTTTCTAATCAGAGACTAAGTTTTTATTGCACAGACACTAATAGTACCCTATTCTGCTGATTACCACAATTGTGATTTCTTTGTTTTTATACGATAATATGCATGTCAGCTATAGTTTTAGTGCAAAAACAAAGCTGTGTGAGAAAAACAATATCTTTCTATAATGTCTCTTTCTCTCCTGTTGGGACTTCACCTGTATAATATAAAGTACTGTATCCATCAAGTTTACTTTGGAAATTCAAGCACATGGGAGGCACTCAATTGAAATACTTATTTGATGCAGGACAAATGGATGGATGGATGGATAGACAAGTAAAGGAATGGATGCATGCATGAACAGAATCTTTGTAATTCTTGTCATCAATTGTGTTGCCCATTTGAATTCAGAATCCAATTAAATTGTAGCAGATCCTTGTGTTTCAGAGCTTAAGAAACCAAAGGAAAGCCTTGGATTTACAATATTAATACAGAGAAAGGGAGACTCAAATGGAACCAGAGATATCTAAACCGAGGCCACCTCAGTCCCAGGTAGTCTACTAAAAAAATCACTCACTCTTCCTCTGTGCATGTCATTACAGCAGGCAAAATGGAGGAAAGTCTGTCACCTCCATTAAAGCAGGGAATATTAAAACTTCTTTACAATATTCCATAAGTGCTATAAGTAATAACTTACATCTCAGTGATTTGTCAATATCAAGGATATTTAATATGTAAGTCTGTACTTTAAGTCATGTTGAAAGTGAAGTAAACCCTGAAGCTAATCTTGGGCAGGGGAATGTCTCACAATTAGTAAAATGCAGAATATGGAATGTACATGGCAGGGGAGAAGATGACTATGATGACCCAGGAAGTCCAATGGATTTCATTCAGCAAGTTAGTTCTTGCTTATTACATCTTATCCTTTTAGAATCTGTCTGTCCACTTGAAATATGCCTTATCTAATTTAAAGTTGAGATGCTCATTGGAGCACCCTCCTGCTTCATGTTTGAAGTTCATTTATTCTGTGTTCATTCACTATGAAAAATATTTTCAGGAATTTAAGCCATCTTGATTGCTGTTTTGCACTACTCCAGCTTTCAGAGGAAATCTATGTGCCTACAAGAGTCAGATGCTCTGCTTGTACCTGGAAGGAAGCAATTTTAGTACAAATAAAAACAGGTAATTATAGGCTTCAGGCCTATATTTTGTGTTATCATACACACCCACATTGCATATGTATATCATTTCTTTTCTCAAAAGTGTCATGCAAGGTCAGGCCCATTTCATCAGGCAGAGATAATTAAGAGAAAAAATGTTAATGGACTCCCTGCTCACATTACTCTACAATGAAACTCTGGGCATAGACACTCAGTGTGGGTTGGCATTTCCAAGGAACACCTCTCTCCTCTATTGCCTCTTTCTTTATACAACAAGCATGCAAGCAACTTGATTATAAACACACAAACATCTCAGACTCCAAAGAGGATAGGTCTGGGGGCCAGCAATTTGGAGGACCTGCATAAAAATGCCTGTTGCTCAGAACCCAGAACTCTTGAAACTGTGCATTGCCCCAGAAGGAATTCCATGAATCCCATAGGAAGCTGACCTAAGATGTAGCCCTTGTAGCTTGGAGAATGACTACCAACAGGCCCCATCTAGCTCCTTATCCAGACCACATAAAGGAAGCCTCCAAGGCCTTTTTTTTTTTAAAAAAAAAATCTTGCTTCTAATATCACACAAAGCAGCATTATATCTGTGTCTAAAGATGCTCTAAGTTAACAGGGACAATAAACACATAAAACCAAAAATGAAGCCCACTTGCACTACCAATCACCTGAAAAATATAAGTTAACCAAAATATACACTGACATAAATCACACTGTTTCCCAACTTTTCCTGCCTATGTATGGATTTCAGTTAAAGGGATAACTTAAAATTCTCTGTTTTTTTTTCTCATGCCCATATAACCAAGTTAAAAATATGTGTATTTGTCTGGCCATGAAAGAGCCCTTCATTTCTATATGGAAAAGAGGAACTGTGTGCTCAGAAATGAATTAAAATCTTGAAACAAAGAGCACCAAAGTAAAACAATAAAGAGAAATCCTTCATTTGTTACCTCTAGAAAGATTATCAGCCTGAAATTAAGATTTCCCTGGCTTCAGACAGTTAACAGAAGTTTTATATGAAAAAGTCCAGGCTGATCAGATGAGATTATGGAACTCAGAAAGCAGCCTGTGATGTGTGAAGCAAGATAAAAGGTTCATTCTTAATTAGAAGCAGTTGACATAAGAACTTGTACTCTGGAGTCAGGAAGGTGAAGGACTGCTTTTCTCTGAGAGTTTGCCACTGTCCTGTTGGTGTTACCAAAGGAACAGCTCTTGGACAGCTAGCCGTTTACAGAAGCAAAATTATCACAGAAGTCACAGAAGCAGCACGAACATTTTGAGCACTGCTTCTGATGTTGTGTACATAGGGGGAGAAAAGTCTTTTAACTTCTCAGCAAAGTCTATGTGGAAAGCTCTTGATGCCACAAGATATAATATGTGCTTATGGAAGCTGTTTTCTTTTAAAGTACCCATTAGCACTTTATCTACTTTTTTTTTTTTTTACCCATACAGCAGGTGCAAATTGATCCTCATATACCAAGCTATATTTTATGTTTTTAAATAGAAAACAACAAAACAAAACAAAACAAAACCATTTCTTATGAGATTGAATCTGTCAATTCATTTCTAAGCTCATTGCAAAGATTCACGGAATCATTCTTTTCCTTTTCTAGCACTAAACCTGACACAGCTACCACAATCAGTTGTTTCTCCATGTTGAACTTCACTTTAAGCTATAATCTATTAGTGCTACAGAAATTTCTGAATCTTTGGATGTTTCTGTGCAGTGTTTATACCCAGATTTGAAACTGATAGTTTCATTAATGATTTGACTCTTATATTCATGTGCATTTGCCTATTTATTTAAATAATAATCTTTACTTATGCTTCAAGTGAAGGCTTCCTTGGTAATATACACTTCAGATATCAATTCCACAGCTAAATCCACGGATTCCCATCTTCCTTTGCAAAATAACTGGTTCTGGTTCTCAAGATCATGGTACTTCCATTGTGCACTAATAATCATAATTAAATCTTTTTGTATACTTTTTTTTTTTTAGTTAAGATTTATCCTTGGGCTGGTGTTATGGCTCAGTGGTAGAACACTTTCCTAGCATGCGTGAGGCCCTGGGTTCGATCCTCATCACCACATAAAAGTAAATAAATAAACAAAATAAATGTATTGTGTCTAACCAAAAAATAAATTAATTTTTTTTAAAAAATTAAGAAAAAAAGATTTATCATCACAATTAGAGTAGGAACTGATGTGTTAAAGAGTAACTTCCATGGGATCTAACACAATGTTTGAGGCATAATACATACTTAATAAATGTTTCTTCAGTGAACAAAGTAAATAAATAAATAAGGTAAACTTCAAGTTACCAAATACTCAATTCTTCAAGTTCTTGCTAATATTATACCATACCATTTTGGGTGTCTGATGTCAAATTATTTCTGGTTTAATTCCTTGCCTTTTACTCAATTGTTCAGGAAGCACAAGTAGTCTAAGATTGGTGTTTGAAAATTAAAAGTTGCTGGCTGAGGTTGTGGCTCAGTGGTAGCACATTGGCCTGGCATGTGTGAGGCACTGAGTTCAATTCTCAGCACCATGTGTAAATAAATAAAATAAAGGTGTATCAACAACTAAAAAAATATTTTTAAAAAAGTCACAAGTCTCTGGTTTGCAGCAGTGATGGCTTCAACAATTGGCATCATTTGATGAATGCCTTATCCTGCTTAAAAAAATAAAAGTTGCAATGTCTGCTGTTATTTAATTCTATCCACTTCCATTTTAAAGTGGAATGAGCATAGCTGTCGTTGTATTTGTGATTTTTCTGCATGATATCATCCAGATATATGGAGAGATTGTTTCCTATGGGAAGAATCTGTAATCAATGCATTAACAGGAATCTGTTAACTGAATTCAAACAAGATCCAGAGACACTTCCATCACCATGAACAACTGCTAAAGTCAACTCACAAAATAGCCAAAGGCAGATCTCCTTAGCAGTAACGATACCATTCAATTCACTTCCAGTCTCCACCTTACTTGGATCATTTATCATTTTGTCAATTTTTGAACCAGCAACGGTGCCTGTTCACCAATCATGCACGCTCATGAATTATTTTGTCAGAACTGTGCCCTCGTGTCTTATTTTGATCCTGATAATGAGATAATGAAGGGAAATATACCAAACCTATCAGTAGGTGCAAATACAGAAAGACAGTACTAAATGATGGTTTGGCTCATTTGTATACATATTTATATCCCTTGTTACATTGGAGTCCTAATTTAAGGTATTACTGTAGGAAAGCAAAGATTATCTTTTCCTCTGTGCCTAAAAGGTAAAGAGAAGAAATAGTCTAGATATAAATTTCCCTCTCATAAATCTATGATACTACACAAACCTATACACAAATATCTACATACATATACATATTTATATGTGTGTGTGTTTATATATGCTTAATTTTAGATAGCTTATCAGTAGACTTGCATTTATTGTTGAATTGTTCAGTTCTGTAACTGAGCACCTTGGAATGCTTTGCATCATTTAATTACATGCTGGTAATTAAATAACTACATTCAGGGAGGGAAAAAAAATACCACAAAGCAGATATCGTATACTCAAAGAATGTCATATTTGCTCTACAGATTGAAAACAACTGTATTAGCTTAGGCTGGAAGATGTATGTTTAGAGAATCTTTTCCTCACTGTGTTTATGCTTTCCCTCAAACTATATATACTCTGTGCTAGAAGGGTTTTTCTATTTTACTCCCCAAAGCCTCTTCCAAGTTGTCAGTAAATAATTGCCTTTTCCCTTGTAGATAGCATGGTAACCGAAAAATCTGAAATGAGCAGGTCACTTTCATAAGTAACCACCCCACCACTCTTTCCTTTCTTGTTTTGTGATTCGCCATTCACACTTTTCAAGAAACAGAATCCTCTTAAACAAATACTCACACACAATGCAATTCATTCAAATTATTTTTACAGGAGAGCTTTGCTCTGACTTGTTTCTCAGTGTTTGAAATTCTGTCTTTAAATTTATTTTTGTGAATAAGCCTCTCTTTTGTTATGGTTATCACGAGAATCCCGAGCTGCTGAGGACACTGCCCGCCTTGTGTTTTAAAAAAATAATAATAAAAACCACTGGCTAAATTTCTAAAAGCATTTTTTATATGGTCACAATAGCAAAGTTGGAATGTAGGAGAAGCTGTGGTCAAGTTAAATGCTATGATGCACAAATTGTTTTCAGTCTTTGACAAGATTTTCAAGCAATTAACAATCTCATTGCTTTAAGTTGGGAGGTAATAACCACATCAACCTAAAATTACAAACAAGAACACATAAGTAGTTCACTCCTGAAACAAAATGAAACATTTGATTAAAAGAAATCTTTTAAATAGTTCAACTCTGGTTGATGAAATTGGGCGTGTCTTCAAAATCATTTTACCTATGCATTATTTGGTAGTGTTACAACATGAGAATTTTTTATCACTCAAACAACATCAAAGAAAAGGAAGATGTGAAGTGAAGAATTTGCTAAAGCATTTTCATGCTCCAATGCCCAAAACAGAGCACAGTTCTATTGACCAGCCCTGATTACATAGAGGAAATATCCTGAATGAAGAATAGGAATTTATCATGATGATAATGTGTTGAATGCATCCTTGAAGGTCTCCCTCATCTCTGATTCTATGCCTTCAAAGCAACCACTGGCTAAAGCATGGGGTCTACTAATCAGAGCTCCAACAGAAACTATGCATATCACAATCTCACAGCAGCAGGTAAGAGCATTTACTCAGCTATTGCTATGATTTCACTTTAATAGTTGAGTATTTTTATCTGTCAGTTTCATATGAACTTGATATTACAAAGCCACTTAAGAACAAGTTCTTATATACACCAACAAAAAACAGGACTTTGTTTAGCAATGACAATAATAAAGTACAGAGTATCTTTGTAGCCATGCCTCAAATTAAATGTCAGGTTATTTCTCTTCAATTTAAAAAGTTATTATTTTGTCACATGTTAGTAAACTAAACCAAATGCTTATAAATAATATGATTTTTACAAAACTATGGGAGATTTTAATTTCTATATTTTCAATTTATTTGTTCTGAACTTGAGTCCATCTTCTGAAATTTCTCTAATCCATGTTTCCTTATTATTTTTTATTGTAAAAATTATCATCATCATATTTATATGGACAATAGGGTCATATCATGATTACACAGGCAAAGAGAAAATGTGGCTGCAAAGATCAATGCCCTTTACAGTGATGAAATCAGGACATTATTTTTTTTCTCTAATAAAATGATCATAGGTTCAATGCCTAAGACAATTTACTCAATGATAGTACCTCAAATCTTTTTTATCTTATTTTTGAGAGGCAATAGAAGAATGTTATTTATATAAAAAATGTAAGATGTCATTTTGCAGATGAGTTTTAGTCAAAGCATAAATTATGCATCAGACATATTTTCATTATTTTGCATAATGGTGGTAACCTCCACAGTTTAAGATTCTTACAGTATGAAATTTGCCAATAATCTTTTGTCATGTGATATATCCTGTGAATATTCATACCTTTTAAATACCTAGATAATTGGCTGTATCAAAGCATTAAAGACCTTTCTTCCCTGTCAGGAAAAAAAGTAGTTGTTTTTTTAGGTCTTGTAAGGAATACACTAGTTTTTACATGAAATATTTAAAAACTAAAAAAGGTTTCACCTCAATATATTGACCCAGAGGAAAGTCATTTAGAAGAGCTGTTTATGTAAAAGGGAAATGTGTCTGTTCTTCAAGCTTATGATTTTATAGGTTTTGGATGCTAGGATTTAGTATTTTCTGTATTATTTGACATAATATTTTATTGCTAATATTTAAGAGCATGAAACTTTGTACATTTATTAAGATACCAATTCAAATTATTTTCCCTAGATATGATGGAAAGTCCATTGTGTATTCCTAAACTAGTAATGAAGATTGTAATTGAGACTTAGAATGACTTATTTGCCAAAGAATAGGATAAGAGGAAAATAGGAAGGGAGAAACTGTGGGAAAAATAATTTTAAAAAAGAATTTGGAGCAAATTCATGAGATCTCAGACTAGTTGGGTTGTCTTTGAAAGTAAGAATGAAAGTAGCATTTTCACAATTATTTCTGCATATTTTATTTAAAATTAAATCTTTATTCAAAATAAAGTACTGAGAATTCAGAAATATGTAAAATTAAAGTGCACATAAAGTAGGGGTTAAATAATATGAGCTCTAAAGTCAGGTAAAGCACTTATTATTGAATCGATGATTGAGTTTTAACATTCAGTATAAAATTCAAATTTATAGGAATACAATTTAGTCCCCTTAAATTAATAATTTACATAACACATTTTGCACTTATTTTTAAATATAAAATTTAACAAATTGAGGAAAAAATTTTGGAATGATACTGCCATCATTCACCATGCAGTTTTAGAACAATTGCATGACCCTATGATGTTTCCACGTGTGAGTTTACAGAGAATCCTCAGTCCTATCTTCTCACTCCAAAAACAAAAACATCAACAACAAAAAAGTTTTGTGGATCAATTGCTAGATTGGATGTTGTATGTATGCTAAACTTTTGAGAAGACTGCCATGCTATGTTTCAAAAGAGTTGTCCCCAGCAGTGTATGAAAGTTCTTGTTGCTCCATATTGTCACTGATATTTGATGATTTTAGCTATTCTAGTGGGTATGCAATGGTATCTTGTTGTGGTTTTAGCTTGCACTAACACTCAACACTTTCTATCTGCTTATTGATCCTTTGTATGTATGTGTACATAAAAACAAAAAATGGTCGACGTTTTGATCACATATCTTTTGACCCAACAATCTTTGCAATAATGAATTCAGGAAATCAAAACTTTGTGACAGCTTCCACAGCAATTGGCCTAGAAAGTCAGTAATTGGTCAATAGTTGACACCATCCCAAGTTTTGCCTCTGTTGTCAACCTAGGACCAAACAGAGAAAGCCAAATATGCCCAAAAGCCTCTGACATTGAATGCCTCGTTTCCAGTTAGCACAAGTCCAGCTTCTCTATACCAATAATCTCTTATGGAACTCTACCTGAAAACTTTTCTTCTTCTTGTCATAAGGATTTCTCACTACTCTGCTTGTCTTTGAGATGTCAAATTCACATGAAGGTAGTTCACTCTCTTGCAATAGATAGCTCTGAATAAATAGTCTGTTTCTCTCTCTCTCTCTCTCTCTCTCTCTCTCTCTCTCTCTCTCTCTCTCATTGTTTTAATTTAATTTAATTTTTTGCAGAGCAAAGGATTAAACCCAGGGCCTTGCAATTGCTAGGCAAGCACTCTACCACTGAGATATATCCTCAGCCTTTCATTTACTTTTGAAAAAAATGAAGTGACTATACAATGTTTTGTACATTTTTAAAGTTGTTTTTTGATCCTGTGATTATAAAATTTGTGTTCTTTAAATCAAGATATAAGTCTATGATCAATTGACTTAATTTAGAAATTTTATATCCCAGTTTGTATTATTTATTTAATTTTATTTAATTTTTAAAAATTATTCAATTTTGTTTAATTTTCTAAAGGTGCCTGAAAATTTTGGGCATTTTTTTCATTTATGGATCATACTTTTAGTATTATCATGTCATAGAAATATTTGCCTAACCCAAAGTTGAAATTTTTTCTCCACATTTTTTTAGAAATCTTAGTGTTTTAGACTTCACATTTAGGTCTACAATTAATTTTGAGTTTATTTTCTTATGAGGTGATAAACCATGTTGGATTTTTATGGTATTGGGTATTTTTTCTGCATATGGATATCCATTTATAGCAGCATTTGTTGAACTGTTCTTTTGTCAATTGAATCTTCTTGTCACTTTTGTTAAAACTCAATTTTCCATAAAAGTGTGGATCTATTTCTGGCTCTTGCTAAATCTGTCCATATGTTCTTGATTGGTTCACTAGCTCTTCATTATTGAAGTTTTGTAGTAAGTTTTCCAAATTTATCCTTTTTTTTCAAAATTGGTGGATTTTCATAGCTTCTTTACCATTCTTGTGTACACTGCAGAATTAACTTGTTAATTTCTACAAGTAAACCTAATAGGATTTTCATAGGGTTAGATATATAGACCAACTTGGGAATAATTTAATTTCTAGATTTTTCATTATAGTATATAAAATACACTTTTTTTGGTCTATGGTTGTGAACCTTACATTATTAAATTCATTTATTGGTTGCATTAGATTTTCTTTGTAGAATCTTATTTTTGTTGTTGCTGCTGTTGCTATTGTTACTTGGGGGGTTCTGTTTGTTTGTATATAAGATTATGTCATCTAGATGATCCATCCTTTGCAATCAGTATGTGTTCTATTTTTTTTTTTTGCTTCACCAAATATAACCTTAATCACAATGTCAATTATGAGTGGTGGAATTAGATATCCTTGCATTTTTTTCCTTAAGAGAAAATATATTAATATTTTCTTTATACTGTGGAGAATGATAGGTGCATATTTTTTCCTAGCTATTTCTAATAGTTTGAAGCATTTCTTTATTCCTAGAGTGTTTAGGTAGTTTATCATGAACACATGTTTGCTATCTTTTGGATTTTAAATGTTCCCTAAAGGCCCATGTGTTCAAGGCTTGGTCCCCAGCCCCAGGCACTGTTGGGAGGTAGTGATACATGGAAGAGATGGAGCTGATGGAGGAAGCTGGGTCTCTGGAGACATGCCCTTGAAAGGGACATTGGAACCCCAGCTCCTTCTTCTTCCTATTTATACTTTTTCCAGTTTCCATTAGGAGAAAACCTTTCTCTGCCACATGTTCCCACCATGATGTACTGCCTCGCCACAGGACCCCAAACAACAGGACAATCACCTATGGATTGAAATCTACAAAATTGCAAGCCCAAATCAATGTTTCCTATTTATCAGCTGATTATTTCAAACATTGTTATGGTAACAGAAAGCTGTCTAATACAATTCTGGACTTTTTAAACTGCTCACTTTTTGTTGCAAAACACACAAAATAGGAAATTCACCATTCTCGACAGTATAGGTGTACAGTTCATGGCCTTAAGTGCATTTATAACATTGTGTAATCATCACCATCATCCATCTCCAGAACATTTTCATCTTCCCAAACTGAAACTCGGAACCAATTTTAAAAATAGCTCCCTATTTCTAATTCTCATCCCACATAACCACCATTTCATTTTTTGCCTCCGTAAATGTTATTATTGTAGGTGCCTCATATAAGTAGAATTACAAAATATGTGTCCCTTGTGTCTGATTTCATTTAGAAAAATGTTGGTCCTTTGGGATCCCTTGAAATGATATATGAATTTTAAGATGAATATTCCTATGTTTGCATAAAATGTCAATTAGATTTTGATGATGATTGCATTGATCCTGGAGATCACTTTTAGCAATATTGACATCATAATATTAAGTCTTCTGATGCATGAACATGAGCTCTCCTTCCATTAATGTCTCCTTTAATTTTTTTTCAGCCATGTTTTGTAATTTTGGTGTCTAAATATTTTGCTTCTATAGTTCAATTTATTCTTAACTATTTTATTCTTTTTGATGGTCTTGTAAATTGATTTATACTTTCCTTTTTGATTTTTCATTTTTAGTGTATAGAAACACTACTTTATGTGTTTTTTATCTTGCAAATTTGTTGAATTTGTTTATTAGTTCTATCAGGAGTTTTTGTAGACCACTTAGGGTTTTCCATATAGAAGATAATGCCATCTGTAAATAATGATAATTTAATTTCTTCCTTTCCAGTGTTGGTAAAAATTTCCCTTTTCTTGCCTTAATTGCTCTAGTTAGAAATTTCAATACCATGTTGAATTAAAATTGTATAAGTGAACATCCTCATCTTGTTTTCAATCTCAAAAAAATTTCATATGTAGATGGCTTTGAGTTTTTCCACACATGATCTTTATTGTGATGGCGTAGTTCTTCTTGTCCCTTACAAAGTTGTATTGAGTTTTGTCAAGTATTTTTTTTCTTCCATTAATTGACATGATCATGTGTCTTTTCTTTTCCCTTTCTTCTGTTCAAGTGCTGTGTGATGTTGACTCGTTCTTCCATGGCAGGAATAAATACCACTTGGAAAATGTACATCATTATTTTAATGTACTGTTGAATTCAGATTGCCAGTATTGTGTTGAAAATTCTTGCATCAATATTCCTGAGGGATATATGTTTTACATATTTTAGAGCTCCAATATAGTTTTCTTGTAGTGTCTGTCTGATGTTTCTATCAGGTTTATGCTAGACTCATAGAATGAGTTAGAAAGTATCACATCCTCTTCAATTTTTTGGAGGCATTAGAGTATTGGTACTGATTCTTTAAATAGAATTTACCAATGACTCTATATGGTCCTGGACTTTTCTTTTTCAGGAGGTTTTTAGATGAGTGATTCAATCTTCTTACTAGTAGTATATCTATTTGGATTTCTTGTTTCTTCATGATTCAGTCATAGTAGGTTGTATGTTTTTACATATTTTCTATTTTATGTAGATTATTCAATTTGTTGAAGTACAATTTTTGATAATACCCTCTCATAGTCTTCTTTATTTTTGTAAGATTAGTATTTTTCCCTCACTTTCATTTTTTATTTCAGTTTTTTCGAGTCTATCTTCAAAGGGAACTTTGTCAATTTTGTTGATATTTTTCAAAACAGCAACTCCTGGTTTTACTGTTTTCTTCATATTGTTTACCTATTGTCTACTCTTTTTATTTATGCTTCAATCTTTATTACAGTTAACAACTACACATATCCCTCTTAGCATTGTTTTTGCTGCATCATGTAAGTTTTAGTATATTATGTAGTCATTTCCTTTGTCTCCAGATACCCTCTTTCATCCAGTCTAAGGGAGTTTTTCAATTTCCACATATTTTTACTTTTCCAGTTGTTCTTTCGCTATTGATTTCTAGGTGTGTGTGTGTGTGTGTGTGTGTGTGTGTGTGAGAGAGAGAGAGAGAGAGAGAGAGAGAGAGAGAGAGAGAGAGAGAGAGAGAGAGAAATTACAAATTATTCCTTGGTTGATTTCACTATTTTTATATTTAATAAATTTTTTGTGTGCCTACCATATTATCTATCCTGGAGAATATTTCATGTGTACCTAAGAAAAATGCATGCTATACTATTGTTGGGTAGAATGTTCTGTGTATGTCTATTAGATCCAGTTGGTCTATAGTGTTGCTAAACTCCTTTATTTCTTTATTGAGCTTGTATCTTCTTGTAAAATATATTAGTGAAAGTTACATATCGAATTCTTATTGTGGCACTTTTTTTCTCACTTAAATTCTGTTAATATTTGCTTCACATATTTTAGAGCTCCAATATTGCGTATATATACATTCATGATTATATATTCTTGGTGAGTTGATCCTTTCATTAACATATAATGCCCTTCTTTGTCCACCATGACAAGTAGTTTGCCTGATGTAAGTGTAGCCATCCCTCCTATCTTCTTGATACCATTTGCTAGAATATCTTTTTTTCTAATTTTGCACTTCCAACTTAAATGTGTTTAGCTCTAAAGAGAGTTTACTATAGGCGATACAAAGTTAGATTTTATGTTTTTAAATTCATTTTGCCAATCCATGTAGTTTGATAAAGGAATATAATTCAATTACTGCTGAGGGACTTATTTTTGCTATTTTGTTGTTTCATGCGTCTTACCATTTTACTATTTTGATTATATTTTCAGAATTATTTTACATAGTTTCTACTTCTTTTAGTCATTTAATTTCTCTTTGCCAAGTTAATTTATTCTGTTTTCATTTACATTTTTTTGTGGAGAAGGGGTCCCAGGGATTGAACTCAGGGGCACTCAACCAAAGAGCCACTTCCCCAGCCCTATTTTATACATTATTTAAAGACAGGGTCTCACTGAGTTGCTTGGTGCCTCACTGTTGCGCTGGCTTTGAACTCATGGTCATCCTGCCTCAGCCTCCCAAGACACTGGGATTACAGGCATGGTCTACCTTGCCTGGCTCATTTACGTTTTAAACATAGTTATCTTCATGGGCTGGGTGTCGTGGCTCAGTGGTAGAGTGCTTGCCTGGCATGTGTGAGGCACTGGATTTGATTCTCAGCACCACATATAAATGAATAAAATAAAGGTCTACCAACAAATTATATATAAAAACTGAAGGTAACTATGATTTATAGTTATCTTCAGTAATATATATATATATATATATATATATATATATATATTTAATAGTTATCTTCAGTTTTTTAAATAAATTCACAAACTGCTTTGAAAGCTAAGGCCACTAAATCCATCCTCTGTTTCCAACAGCGTCAGCTTCTATTGATAACTTCTTTTTCTAAGAATAGGTGACACTTTTCTGTTCATTTGCAAGTTTCATAATTTTGGTTTAAAACTGACATTTAAAATAACATATTGTAGTAAATATCCTCTTTTTCTGTGTTTTTTTTTTCCTGTGCTTTGTTTGTTTTTAATGTCATGAATTAAGCTGTGGAATCTGTCTTCCACTCAGTGCAAATAATGTTTCTGCTCAGTTTATTTTTCAGTTTGGTTTCCTAAGGTTTTTCCTTGGGTCTGCAACAGCTAAGTTATTAGCCCATGGGCTAGAAAACAGTCACACTCAAACCCCTAAATCCCATACGTTCTTCATTCTATGGAATTAAATCCATGTGTGGTTTAGGGAGTCCACTGAAATATAGAGGCAGTTTATAAATCTCTCTTGACTCTAATTTTTTCTGGGTTCTCTCAGGTGTCCTTTGCTTCTATACATCCATTATTAGTCAGTCAAACATATGTAGAGAACTGATCTCAGCACTTCTGTTCTTGGCTTTCCAGTATCTAACATAAATTTCTGCCTGGTTCTCTGCTCGCCACAACTGGGATCCTCATCTCAGGATGTTGTAGGAATTTCCCATTGATTTTCTGCAAAGTTTGCCACTCAGAGTTGACAAGGCTCTGCCAATTTGGCAGCAAAGCTTTAAAACTTTTCATTAGTCCTATACAGGTAGTTACCATTCTCACCAATCATACTGGGAAACCTATAGTTACATCCCAGGCAAGGATGCCACAAGGCCATACACTGCCCCGTAATTACCTTCAAAGTCTTCTCACATTGTCTTCTGTTTTCTTAATTTTCCTCATTTCACAGCCCTGAAGTGATTCATTTCATGTAGATTTAAACTTTTTTTTTTTTTTTGGAGATGACTCACACTCAATGCTTCCATAGGCAAATGTTTGTCTTTTATATCATTTATTGAATTCTCTAAAATACACTTTGAATTTTACAACCAATGAAATTCTGTTCAATAAAATAATATTTCTATGGATTGAATTTTGCATTGTTTCTTAATTCCATTTTCAGAAATTCTGCCAAGCAAGCTTCTGCTTCCATCTGCTTTAGGGCTGCTATATCAACTGCAAATACTTTCTGGATAACTCCTGTCTACTAATTTTGTCCTAGTTTAGGGACACATGGAGAGGAATATGACATACTCTTTGCAAAAGAATGCTTTGCAACCTTCCTGAGGAAAATGACCTATTCAGGCCTTTTCCATGTTTATGTAGGCTTTTAAAAAACATTCCTTTTATTTATCCATGCTTTAAAATATTTTATTTCTTTTAATATTGCAAAAAGACTCACTTAAATTTTAGAAACAAAAGCTACAATATCTGACATTTGGGGTAAGATCATTCTTCAGCTCATTGGTTCTGTAAATACTTACTTATTGTGGCTTATTCCCTGGTATTTGTGATAGTAGAATGTAAGCTCATATCTTTCTTGGGTTTATGGGAAATCTCGAAGTGCAAGCATTAGCACTCCAAAATGGCAGTTTTTCCTCTGCTGTATATTCTGTGACACTGTCCATCTAACACAAGGTAATTTAATGGTTTGGATTTTTCTGTAACTGTGCAGGTAATATAATTTTGACTACGAAAACATATATTCAAGAAGATCTCCTTTAGAAATTTTTAAAAACAATACTGTAATTATTCCTGAGCATCGAGTATCTGACCTCATCTGATTTGAATTTCATTATTCATTCTCACAAGTTGTCTTCCACTTTTAAGAAAAATTAATGCATCTTGATGCAGACAGCATGTGCCTATCTGAGAAACCTTTTTTCCAACCTAGATTCCAAGACAAGACAGATTGGTATCTCTGAAGTGAGTGTGTTGATAGGTAGAAATTTCTAGTCCACATTTTCAGTCATGTTGTAGTACTTCATAAGTCTCAGGTTTGTATGCAGATCTGAAGTCAAATGAATTCCAAATGCCCACAAATATGCCCATGTCTCTCTGGAGTTAGCAATAAACTGCAAGCCTATAGGTAATACACTTTGTTAAATGTTTCAGGATAATCATGGCTTCAAAGGATGCACACCTTTCTGGTTTTCATGTCTTTATTTTTGGCATCTACATTTCTCCATTAATTTTAAGGGAGCTTGACTATGAGCTTAAAAAATGACTGTAATATTTTATCTGGTATTTCAATTTTTTTTTTCTTCAGGTGATAAGAAATGAAATCTTTGGATTGGATTTAGTAATATTTAAAATTGAGTTCTGGAATTTTCTAGGTAGAAACACATATAATATGTAAATAGTGGTTACTCACTGGTCTCTTTTTTTATAAGTATAATTTTTAAAAAATAATGTATTGCAATGGCTGAGTCATCCAGAATCTGGTTAAATAATTAGCATGAACACATTATATCTCATTCACAGTTTTAATGAGAATGACTTGGATTTTGCTTGATAACTTTGGCTCTGGGTTTGGAATAGTTATCAATCTTAAGAATGTCCTATTTTTTATAGTTGAGTAATTTTTAGTCACAAATAAATGCAAAATGTAGAAAAAAAATTTTGGCACCTCTAGAGATGACTGTAAGATTTCAGCTGTTGAAGTTTTATAATATTTTTGTTGAGCACATGACACTTGTTATTACTTCCAGAAAAGGAGACTTCTTCCACCAGAAACAGGAATCTCAGGATTTCAATGCAGTTTATGATTTGGGATTACCAAGAGACACATTTACATAACACTGCATAGAACCAGAATCAATAGAGCAAGATCAGTTTGAATAGTGAACATCAGTACCTGTGACCTATAGGTTCTTGTCCAGCAACTATACAGGGTGATGGTCTCCTTGCATCTTTCTCTTGCTACAAGCAAAGGACCCTGATCCTTCACTCTGGGTTCTGAAATAATTAAATATGGGAGTATGTCCAAGGACCATATGATATACATCTCTGAGGAGAAGAAAGATGCACACATCCAGCCTTTAAGATGGAAAGTTACTCCTAAACATGGTGATATTCCTAGCCCAGGTGGTGAAGGTTCCTTATTTCCTTGTAAGTAAATGTTTAGGCCCAAGGCTAATCTTAATATGCTGTGCAAGGCTTTTAAGACTGTACACACAAAACTGCTTTTCCCACAGTTTTCTAGTTTTGAATCTCTTTCATTTCTGAAAAATTCTAACACACACACACACACACACACACACACACACGTTGTTGTGAATTTAATTCTTGTGTTTCTTCCACCAAATTCATATGCTGAAATCCTACTCCCCTAATGTGATAGTATTAATGGATGTTGTGGTTTGGATATGAGTGTCCCTTGGAAACCTCATGTTTTAATGTCGGAATGTTCAGAGAGGAAATAATTAGATTATGAGAACTATAAACTAATCCACGTATTGGGTACTTGAAGAATTCATAATCTGAATGTAACTACAGGCAAGTTGGGCATGCCTGGAGGAAGTAGGTCACTGGGGACTTCTTCTGGATTTTATCATGTCCCAGGCCCCTCATTCTCTCTTTGATTCCAGGATACCCTGAGCTTAGCAGTTTTTTTCTTTTTCTTTTTATTAATTTTAATTTGTTTTAATTAGTTATACATGACAGTAGAATGCATTCATGCACTTTGATATATCATACATAGATGGGATATAATTTCTCATTTTTCTGAGTGTGCATGTTATAGAATCACATTGATTATGCAATCATATATATACATAAAGTAATAATGTCTGTTTCATTCTACTATCCTTTCTAACCCCACATTCCCTTCCCTCCCCTCCCATCACTTCCCTCTACCTAATCTAAGGTAACGCTATTCTTCCCTAGTGCCTCCTGCCTTATTGTGAATTAGCATCTACATATTAGAGAAAACATTCGGCCTTTGGTTTTGTGGGATTGCCTTATTTTGCTCAGCATGATATTCTCTAACGCCATCCATTTACTGGAAAATGCCACAATTTCATTTTTCTTGAAAGCTGAGTAATATTCCATTAAGTATATATACCACATTTTCTTTATCCATTCATCTACTGAAGAACCCCTAGGTTGGTTTCATAGTCTAGCTATTGTGAATTGAGCTGCTATAAACATTGATGTGGCTGCATCACTGTAGTAAGCTAATTTTAATTCCTTTGGGTATAAACCGAGGAGTGGGGTATCTGGGTCAAATGGTGAATGGTGGTTCTATTCCCAGTTTCTGAGGAGTCTTCATACTGTTTTCCATAGTGGTTGCACCAATTTGCAGTCCCACCAGCATTGTGTGAGTGTACTTTTTTCACCACATTCTCGTCAGCATTTATTGTTTCTTGTATTCTTGATGATTGCCATTCTGACTGGAGTGAGATAATATCTTAGTGTAGTTTTGATTTGAATTTTTATAATTGCTAGAGATATTGATCAATTTTTTATATATTTGTTGATCAATCATATGTCTTCTGTGAAGTATCTGTTCAGTTCCTTGGCCCATTTATTGATTTGGTTATTATTATTATTTTTTTGGTTTTAAGTTTTTTGAGTTCTTTATATATCCTAGAGATCAATGCTTTATCAGAGGTGCCAGTGGTAAAGATTTTCTCCCAATCTGTAGGCTCTCTCCTCACGTTATTAATTGTTTCCTTGGCTGAGGAGAAGCTTTTTAATTTGAATCCATTCTATTTTTTGATTCTTTATTTTACTTCTTGTACTTTAGGAATCTTATTAAGGAAGTCAGATCCTAGACTGACATTGTTAAGATTTGGTTGGGCCTATTTTTCTTCTTTCAGGCACAGAGTTTCTCTTCTAGTGACTAAGACTTTGATCCACTTTCAGTTTATTTTTGTGCAGGGTAAGAGATAGAGGATTAATTTCATTATGCTACATATGGATTTCCAGTTTTGCCAGCACCATTTGTTGAATAGGCTATCTTTTCTCCAGTGAATGTTTTTGGCACCTTTGTCTAGTATGACATAAGCATTTTATGTGGGTTTGTCTCTGTGTCCTCTTTTCTATACCATTGGTCTATAAGTCTATGTTGGTGCCAATACCATGCTGTTTTTGTTCTATGTCTCTGTAGTATAGTTTAAGGTCTGGTATAGTGATGCCTCCTACATCACTTTTCTTGCTAAGGATTGCTTTAGCTACTCTGGGTTTCTTATTTTTCCAAATAAATTTTATGATTGCTTTTTCTATTTCTATGAAGAATGTCATTGGGATTTTAATAGGAATTGCATTAAGTCTGTATAACACTTTTGGTAGTATGGTCATTTTGACAATATTTATCCAGGAGCATAGGAAATCATTCCATTTTATGAGGTTTTCTTCAATTTCTTTCTTTAATGTTCTGTATTTTTTATTATACAGGTATTTCACCTCTTTTGTTAGATTGATTCCAGGTTTCTTTCTTTTTTAGGCTATTGTGAATGGGGTAGTTTTCCTAATTTCTCTTTCAGTGGATTCATTGCTGATGTATAGGAATGTGTTTGATTTATGGGTGTTAATTTTTTATCCTGCTACTTTGCTGAATTCATTTATTAGTTCACAAAGTTTTCTGGTGGAATTTTTTTGGATCTTCTACATATAGAATCATGTGATCAGCAAATAGTGATAGCTTGAGTTCTTCTTTACCTATTTATATACCTTTAATTTCTTTCTTTTGTCTAATTGCTCTGTCTAGAATTTCAAGGATGATGTTGAAAATAAGTGGTGAAAGAGGACATCATTGTCTTGCTCCAGTTTTTAGAGGGAATGCTTTTGGTTTTCCTCCATTTAAAATGATGCTGGCTGTGGTGCCTGGAAGTCTCTCCTCTGGTCACAGCCACAGTTGCCTCGGTTTCCTTGGACCTACTTCCAATGCCACCTCTGTGGTCTCTGCCTATGAACCTGAAATCTCCTGTCAATCAACTGCCACCTACTCTGCTACCACCGTTGCTGCTGCCTCCGATTCTTCTGCTGTCAGCCTGAAGTCGCCTGAAGTTCTTCTTTCTGGGTGCTGCTGCTACAGAAGACACTGCTGCCTTGGATGCAACTGAAACTAACACTGCTGCTTATCCCCAGAGATTGCTTGGTGATGCTGCACCCACAGCTGCAGTTGCAACTGCTGCTGCAGCCTTTGCCTCTGCCAAACCACTACTAGCTGCCAACAACCATCTGCACTACCACTGTTAACACAGCCTAGAGGACTGTTTCAGAGAGAGTCCAGGTTTAGTTGCATGTGTCTGCAGCTATTTTGGTACACCATCCTGGGCCTGGGGCCCAAGTACCACAAGTTTACCACCACAAAAGCCTCTGTCTGGGGACTCCAGCTGGGACTTGCAGATTCAGTGTTGGGGTGCCTAAGGGTTTGAAGGAGCCTGGGATCTTCCTGCTGAGAGTGTTTGTAGCCCTTGTATTGCTGCTGCATTTTGGAGTTGCTCCTTTGTATGAGTGTATCCCCAGTGGTCTCTCTGCAATAGGAGCAGCATTGGGATCTTAGAACTGCAGGCTGGCCAAGCCTGAGGTATCTGAAGCCAAGATGGGTGGGATAGAGACTGGGTTTCTGAGGGCTGATCTGAGTTTGGTGATCCCAAGAGGCATCAGAGACTGGACGGAGAAACTGTTGAACACTGACAGAGACAGTTTGATTTTTCACCAAGATTTATTATATTTTATTTTTTGATTCACTAATCTCTCTATCATATTTGGAAGAGGATTTTTTTATGCACCAGTGTGTGGAGGACAATGTTATATGAATGGTGCTTTGCATTTTTGTTATATTCTTATGTCTTTATTTTTCCCTCTTTGTTCATATTCTTCCTCTTTCTTGTCTATTTTCTTGAATTTTTTCCCCAACTTTTCTCCAACAAACAGCCAAACTCTTTCAGTTCCTCTTCCACTCTTCCTGTGAATTTCTGCTTCTAGCTTCTATCTTCCTCCCACGCAAATATTGCATGCTACACTACCTCTGTTCTCTCATCCACCTTTTGAAATTTAAACCATTTTAACAAATTTTCTGTTTGTACTATATATAGTTATTGAACTTATCATTTTGGTTTAATAGTAGAAAGCAGTAGACACCTTAGTGGGAGCTATTAGTTTAAGCCTATATATTGTGTACACTGGGTGATGTTAATATTGGTCTCACCATTAAAGTCAAAGCTCTGGAAACCTTGAGGGACACTATAAGTCTACAGGGTAGAATTTAAGCTGCCTTAGATCCATACTACTAGATGTTAAAACATACTAACAACATGAAGAAACAAGAGAATAAAGCACACCAAACAAACCAAGATGCTTCAACAACAGAAGCCACTAATAACATAGTAGAAGAAATGTCCAAGAAGGAGTTAAGATTATACATAGTTAAATTTATATGTGTAGTAAAGGATAGTATAAGGAGTGAAATAAAAGAAAAAATACAGGAAGTGAAAGACCAATTCAATGAAGAGTTAGAGATCATGGAGAAAAAAAACAAGCCAAAATCCTTATAATGAAGGAATCAGTAAACCAAATTATAAATTTAATAGAAAGCATCACAGACAGACTAGACCACTTGGAAGACAGAACCTCAGACAATGAAGACAAAATATATAATCTTGAAAGTAGAATTGACCATGTGAAGAAGATGGTAGGAAACAATTAACAGAACATCCAAGAATTATGGGATAACATGGAAAGACCAAATTTAAGAATTATTGAAATAGATGAAGGAGCAGAGATACAAACCAAAAGAATGCACAATGTTTTTCAATGATATAATAGCAGAAAATTTCCTAAACCTAAAGAATGGAATGGAAAATCAAATACAAGAGGCTTACCGGACCCCAAATGTAAAAACGTTATCAGACCCACACCAAGACACATTATAATGAAACTGACTAACACAGAGACTAAAGATAAAATCTTAAAGGCTATGAGAGAAAAAATCAAATTACATATAGAGGGAAACCAATTTAGATATCAACTGATTCCTCAACCCAGACTCTCAAAGCTAAAAGATCCTGGCATCATGTATTTCAGGCTCTGAAACAAAAGGAATGCCAACCAAGAATTTTATATCCAGAAAATATTGTTCCAGATTTGAAGATGAAATTAAAACATTCCACGATGAACAAAAATTAAAAGAATTCACAACTACACTAAAGGGACATTAAACCAAATGAGAAACTAAGATAAATCAAAAACCAGAAATAAATCAAAATGACAAGGAATTCAAATTATATCTCAATAACAACCTTGAGTGTTAACAGCCTAAACTCATCAATCAAAAGACACAGATTGGCAGATTTAATTGAAAAGCAAAATCCAACAATATGCTGTCTTCAAAACACTTACCTCATGGGCAAAGACATCCACAGGCTGAAGGTGAAAGTATGGGGAAATAGTTATCACTTATATGGGTTGCATAAACAAGCAGGGGTTTCCATTCTCATTTCAGATAAAGTAGACTTCAAACTAAAGTTAATCAGAAGAGACAAAGAAGGACATTTCATACTTCTTAATGGAAGTATATATAAGCCAGACATAACAATTATAAATATTTATTCCCCAAACAATGGGGCATCTAAGTACATCAAACAAACTCTTCTCAATTCCAAGAATCAAATAGATCACAATACAATAATTCTGGGTGACTATAACACACCTCTCTCACTACTGGACAGATCTTCCAAATAAATACCAAATATGGAAACTATAGAACTAAATAATATAATCAATAATTTAGACTTAACATACATATATAAAATATTTCATCCATCAGCGAGCAAATATACTTTCTTCTCAGCAGCACATGGCTCCTTCTCTAAAATAGACCATATCTTATGCCACAAAGCAACTCTTAGTAAATCAAAAAAAAAAAAAAAAAGAGAGAGAGAGAGATAATACCCTGCATTCTGTCAGACCACAAAAAATGAAATTAGAAATCAACAATAAAATAAAAAGTACAAGCTACTGTAACAAATTCAGACTAAATAATACACTATTGAATGATGAATTGATAGTAGAAAAAATAAAGGATAAAATTTTAAAAAATCTTAGAGGTAAATGAAAACACTAATACAACATATCAGAATCTCTGGGACACTATGAAGGCAGTACTAAGAGGAAAGTTTATTGCATTGAGTGCATTCATTAAAAGAATAAAAAGTCAAGAAATAAATGACCTAACACTACATCTCAAAACCTTAGAAAAAGAAGAAAAAAAAATCAACACCAAAAGCAGTAGAAAACAGGAAATAATTAAAATCAGAGCTGAAATCAGTAAAATCAAAATAAAAGAAACAGTTGAAAAAATTGACAAAGCAAAAGTTGGTTCTTTGAAAAAAATAAATAAAATAGATAAACCCCTGTTAATGAAGAGAAAAAGAAAACTCAAATTACTAAAATAAAAGATGAAGAAGATAATATAACAATGGACATATCTGAAATATAGAAGATAATTAGAAACTATTTTGAAAAGTTATACTCCAATAAAATAGAAAATATTGAAGACATTGACAAATTTCTAGAGACATATGACCTACCCAAACTGAAGATGTCATACACAATTTAAACAGATCAATTTCAGGTAATGAAATAGAAATGCTGAGAGCCATGGCCAAGTAGGAATGACGCATGGCATTTTTGGTTGAAAGGTGACCCCAGCAAGCCATTGAGATGATAATGATTATATTAAGAAGCACATTCAATTGGAGATTAGACCCCTGCTGTCTGCCTAGGCCTGCTACTTTGGAGTTCTCCTGGAGAGTTCCCATTGGTTGGGGAAGTGCAGTAGGAGGGAATTCCAGAGGAGGGATTTCCTGTTGGCATAGTGTGTCCCGGGAGGAGCCGCATGGCGTGGTTCAGCATTTTTTTCCCCAGGGAGCGTGTGTGGAGTGTGCTGGTGGAGTTCAGAAATAAACTTTGTTCCTGCTTCAGTGGCTTGTGATTTTGTGCCCAGCCAGACTGCGGCAGAATATGCCATCAAAAGCCTACCAACCAAGAAAAGTCCAATACTAGATGGATTCTCGGCCTAGTTCTACAAAACTCTCAAAAAAGAATTAACACTAATATTCCTCAAAGTATTCCATGAAGTAGAAAAGGAGGGAATCCTTCCAAACTTGTTCTATGAGACTAATATCATCCTGACACCCAAAGTAGATAAAGACACATTAAGGAAAGAAAACTTCACACCAATATCCTTGATGAACATAGATGCAAAAATTCTCAATACAATTCTGGCAAATCACATACAAAAACATATTAAAAAGATAGAGCACCATGATCAAGTGGAGTTCATCCCAGGGATTCAAGGTTGGTTCAACATACAAAAATCAATAAACATAATTCATCACACTAATAGACTTAAAAACAAGAATCATATGATCATCTCAATAAAAATGCAGAAAAAGCATTTGACAAAATACATCACTGTTGAAAACACTAGAAAAACTAGTGTAGGAACATACCTCACATTGTAAAAACTGAGCAGCTTTTTCTAACAAACCCTGTTATCATGATATTCCAGCTCTTCTAAGACTCAATGAAGTTGGCTGACCATGAGCTGAATGTCTGAAACATGAGTTGAAAATGAACTTTTCCCCCTCTAAATTGTCCTTTTCAGACATTTTGGCCACAGCAAGGAAAAGTTGACTAACACAGAAGATTAGGCCTGGGAATTAGATGATATCATGAGGGTAGAAGGAAAATGGGAAAGGATTGTTATCAGAGCTGTGAGACATCTTGCTTGTCGTTTTACCATGAGGATTCAGTGAGGAGTGCCATCTCTGAATTGGGAAATGAACCTCCACAAACACTGATCTCGTAATCTTACTTCAGCCTCCACACTGTGAGCAATCAATGTCTGCTGCTTCTCACCCACATAGATTATGAATGATATTTTGTTAGAGTAATTTGAATGGACTAAGCTGTATGTAGTTATGCACCTACAAATAGACATATGTTTTATTCACTTTTCTATCACTGTGACCAAAAGACCTAACAAGACCAAGTTTAGAGGAGGCAAAGTTTATTTGGTGCTCACAGTTTCAGAAGTCTCCGTCCATAGACAACTGATTCCATCTGGACCTGAGGTGAGACAGAACATCATGACGGAGGACTAGCCAAACAGGAAGCTGAGAGAGAGAGGAAGAAAATAGAAAGGTATGCCCCGGTGACCCACCTCCACCAGCTGCACCATACTACCTGCAGTTATCACGTTTTATCCATTCAAATGAATTAATCCATTGATTAGGTTAACAATCTCATAATGCAATCATTTCACCTCTGAACTTTCACACTTGAATTTGGGGAACACTTCTTATCTAAACCACAACATACCTACATAGACAATGTGTTTCTTTCTATTAGGACTTTGTGTCTATATTCATATAGAATAAATTTGGTATATATTACATTTTAATACATGAATTGGCCTCGTTTTATATTTTGTGAAATAGTGAACTTAAAAGAAAGATATGCTCATGATATCTAGTCAAATGACATAAAGAGGCATAAAATAAAGTGAGGAATATTTTTGTATTCCTAAACATTTCCCATTACATTTCCACATTTTTCTGTTTATAAAAATATATAAATATTTTACATTTTTAATTTTTTGTCAGTGTTCTGTTCATTTTTTTAAAATGGGATCACACTATACAATTTATGAATTAATTTTACTCAGTTAATATTATAACATGGATATCCTTCTGTGTGTATGTATGTATGTGGGTATATATGTATTCAACATATGCTCTTTATTAGTTATATAATATTCAATAATATGGATGAAAAGCAATTTATTCAAATTTTCCTCAGGTAGACAAATATCATATGAGATATACAGATTTTTTAAATTTTCTTTTATTTCCTCTTAAAAACAAAGAAATCTTGTTGTATATGTAAGTTGTATTTTAAGTGTTTTTAGGCTTATAGGATACATTCATCAAAGTAGGGTTATAGTACAATATACCTAAACATTCTTATAGTGTTATAGCATCTCACACTCCCATCAGAAACATATGAGAGTGATCATGTCTCTATATTTTAGTAAATCATGTATTCCATTGTATTCCATGTGAAAATATAAAAATTTAACTGGTTTTCCCCAATTTTCTGTCACTGATGAGACTAATCACTTTTTCACGTATCTAATTTCATTTTCTGCTTTGGGATAATTGTCTTTTCTTTGACTATAATTATACTAAATTATTTTACTTTTGGTTATCAATATAAGCATATAAGTATTCAAAATAGTAACTTTTTTGTCATATGAGCTGCCCCAAATTCTCCTTTTACTATGTTTTGACATAACTTTTAATAAAAATAGTCATATATTGAAGTACAATTTGTATTTTGAAGTAAACAAGCCATAATTGCACAGTTGAATGACTTTTTACCAAGTGAAGAGAACTATGAAACTATGACCCAGACCAAGAAATAGGTCAACACTAGCTGCTAGAAACACCACTCTACTGCCTTACTTTATCATCTGTACCTTCCCTCATGACCACAGCAAGCTCAATTTTTCACCAGGGTTTAGTTGTATTTTTTTTTTAATTTTTAAGTTGTTTTATTAGCTATATATGACAGTAGAATGCATTCATGCACTTTGATATCATACATAGATGGGATATAATTTCTTTTTTTTCTGAGTGTACATGTTATAGAATCACATTGGCTATGCAGTCATATATATATATATAAAGTAATAATGTCTATTTCATTCTACTATACTTCCTATCCCTACATTCTCTTCCCTCCCCTCCCTTTTCTTCCCTCTATCTAATCTAAGGTAACTATATTCTTCTCTACTCCATGCACCCCCTCTATTATGAATTAGCATCCACATATTAGAGAAAACATTCAGCCTTTAATTTTTTGGGATTGTCTTATTTCGCTTAGCTTGATAATCTCCAAATCCACCCATTTACTGGAAAATGCCATAATTTCATACTTCTTTAAAGCTAATAATATTTCATTGAGTATATATTCCACATTTTTTAATTCATTCATCTATTGAAGGACACCTAGGTTGGTTCTGTAGTTTAGCTACTGTGAATTTTGCTGCTATAAACATTGATGTGGCTGCATCACTCTAATATGCTGATTTTAAGACCTTTGGGTGTAAACCAAGGAGTGGGATAGCTGAGTCAAATGGTGGTTCCATTCCAAGTTTTCTGAGGAATCTCCCTACTGCTTTCTACACTGGCTGTACCAATTTGAAGTCCCACCATCAATGTATGATTGTATCTTTTTTCCCCACATCTTTGCCAACATTTATTATTGCCTGTATGTATTCTTGATGATTGCCATTCTGACTAGAGTGAGATGAAATCTTAGTGTAAGTTTTGATTTGCATTTCTCTAATTGCTAGAGATGTAGGACATAATTGTGTTTGTTTTTAAACTTATGTATGTATCCATATTTTGAACTCATTGTAATTTTTATTATTGTATGAAATCAGTATTCTTCTTATTAAAAGTCATCTTTTAAGTTTTTTTTCTTCCCCAATTTATATTTTTCATTTAATATAATATCATTCTTCTTCTGACTTAAGAACTCTTTTTAGTACTTCCATTAATTTGAATCTTCCAATGAAAATTCTGCGTGAAAATGTTCACTTTGCCTTATTTTGAATGATGTGTGTTAGTTTTCTATTGCTGTGAGAAAATATCTGAGAAAAACAACTTACTTGATGAAAGACTTATATTGGCTCATAGTTTAAGAGGTTTATTCTGTGGTTTCTTTGCCTTATTGCTTTGGACCAGTGCTGAGACAGAATATCATGTCAGGAAACATGGGATAGATCACCTCATGAAGTTGGGACCATGGACAAAATGTATCCTTGAAAGACACAATTTACTCTCTCCATGTGGGCTTCACCTCCTAGTAGCCCATGCAACTCTAAACTAATTAGTGGATTAATTTATTGATGAGTTTAATAACTTCATGATTCAGTCAATTCCCCAAAGCTTTACCTCTGAATATGATTTCACTGAATATGAATACATTGAGGATTAAGTCTTCAACACACAAGGCCTTAAGGAACATTTCAGATCCAAACGATGGAGGGAAATTCACTTATATTAGATGTTAAATTGACATTTCTTTCAGTCTTTTGATGATGCTCTTCCATTGTCTTATATCTCTCATCATTTTGTTGACATATCAGCAGTATTAATATCATCATTCTGCTATTCCTTTTTTAATACTACTTTCCTTAATTTTTTTTTACTGTTCTTTTTACTCAATAGCTTTACTTGATGTTCCTTGATGAGTTCCTTTTCTATTGAACATTTTAAAACTGTTTCATCTTTATAGCAGTTTTTGAATATTTGTTGTAATGAGTTTCATTGATTTTAGAAAATTTTCAGGTATTATCTTTACAAATATTGCAAGTGCAATTAATCTGTTTTCTCCTGATGTTGAAATTCCAAATTTAATCTTTTAAACAAGTAATATATCTCTTATACTTTTTGGTCTATTTCTTTTTATTTGTTTGTTTCTTGAGGTTTAATTCTGGATATTCCTTGTGTCATTCATATCATCAATCATTTCTTCATCTGTCTATTATTATAAACATTCAAATATTTCTTAACTTCAACTATTGTATTATTTACATCTATAATATAAACTAAGATATTTTGGTTGTTCTACTTCCCTTCTGAAATTTTTCATATTTTCATGTAATTAATTAAAATTATTAATCTTTTTAATAGTATATTTACGTTTGTTTGATAAAACATGCTAATCTTTCATGTGTAAAAAATCCTTTTAAATATTCTTACTGCAGATTTGGTTGACTAAATTTTATATCAATAGTTGTTTCATATGAACATTCTGATGATATATCAGTCCATGGTCTAGTCATCCATCATGACAATGTCAAATCTGTTGTCATTTGTTTATTTCTAGGTAACCTATATTTTCAAAAACAGCTGAAAATTATTAATCCTTGATATTTTCATGTCATTCTGATGTGTACATTTCTTTCTGTGTCTTATACTTATTAACTTGAATTTACTTTTTTTTTACTGCATATTTATCTATCTTTAATACTGGAAAAAATTTATCTTTCATTCCTTAAAAACTTATTTCTCCATCATCCCCTTTATTATACATTTCTTTGACTCTTACTGGATGTTTATTAGAGTGTTTTAATCTATTCTAAAATTCTCTTCATTTTCTTACATGATTGAAATTGGAAATGTATTTGCGGAGCGCGGAGGAACCTCCCCGCACATGAAGGCGCCGCCAGCTCACCTGCGCCTTGCCGCTCCCGCCCCACGTGGCCCCCGCCGCCCCGCCCTCTGCCCCGGCCGCGGCGCGGTCATGGGCTGCCGCTCGGAGAGGAGGAGAAGGGGCGGCCGCGGGGGTCTCATTAGCGATGCGGACTCCCTGCTCAGCTCCGTAGTCCGGAGCCCGGTAGCCGAGCTGCGAGCCGCGCGGCGCTCAGGGCGGGTGACTCCGGTAGCACAGTGGGAAGCTACGGGGATGCGCGTTTCCTCCGAAGGTCCTTTCAGCGGCGGCTCCGAGCGCGCTGCCCGGCTGCTGTAGGGAGCGGCGTTGGAGCAGTCACTCGCCCAAGACCCTCGGGACCCACTCATTTCGGCCCCTGCATCGTAGTGCCTGTCCCCGACTCCAGAGGCGCAGAAGAGGAGCGGTGCCCCCGGCGGGGCGAGGAACATGGGGAGAGCGTCGGCCACAGTCGGTGGTGGAGGGGCGCGCCGGTGGCTTTCGTGGCTGGGGCTCTGCTTCTGGGCAGCAGGGGCTGCGGCTGCCCGAGGTAAGCGCTGGGCAGAGCGGGTGGCTGGGGCAGAGTGGGAAGGAGGTCAGAAGACTGAGCGGGACCTGCACCTATGGCGTTGGCTTCCTAAGTTGAGCCTTGCACCTCTCCGCGCTCGGAGCCCGACTGGGTGGGAGTCTGGGGGAGAACCTCCAAGGGGACCACCGCTTTCCAACCCAATTTTGCTACCTGCTATTTGCAGTCCTACAGGTTGCTGTGACCCGAGCCCCTACCTTTTACTCATCGCCTGCTCAATTTTCCAAATCCTTCCCAATTGCTGCAGGCTGGAGTAGCCCTATCTTCACTCCGTTCTCTCTCTCCTTGGTCCTCTCCGCTTCCTTCCTAGGCGAGATCATTGATGGGTGGGCACCCACAGTGATGTCTGAGAGTTCCTAGCGAAAGGAGCCTGGTGGGTGGGCTCCAATACTGATGACGCCTTTTCCTTTCTGAGAACAACATCCAAGCTTTAGTCGCCTCGTTCTGCGCCAAGCTTGTTACCCCTTGGACGCCCCTAACCCTGGGTCTTGGCCAGCTCTAGGTTTTCCTTCACGGAGGCCGCATGTGTGCAGGCGCTGGGGGGAGTAGTGTAAACCCTCCCGGTTTAACTATGCCTGCGGTACCCAGCGAGGATAAGCAGTTGGCCAGAGGCTGCTCACCCTGCGCTTCCTCTCCCTAACTCGTGCTTACTCCAGCTAGGAAGCGCGGGGCCCCACAGAGCAACGCGGAGACCTCAGCTTTTTTCCCGACTTAGAAGCATAGACTCCGTTTTTTTCCCCTGAATCCTCTGCACTTCTGCAGAGTGAAATTTTTGCAACTGGTTTCAGTTCCACCTTGAGCGAGGACAGGAAGCATCAACTTAAAGATAAATCTCAGGGACCTGCTTTGAAGATGACCATGGGCCGTTTCATGCATAGCCTCAGTAGTGTGACTTTACCTTTAAAATAATCCGGAAGCCTCTCTTTTCTGCCCTTCTTTACCTGTCTCCTTCCCTGCATGCTATCCAGTAGGTTTAGAATATGTAACTGCATTAAATGATTTACTTAATGCTTGTCTGGCAAGAGGTTGAACTGAGCTAACCGCCTCACCTTCTGCTATGCTGTCTCCTGAACATATATTAATAGCCAGGAGGCCGCGGGAAGGGGTGAGGATGATCACAAAAAGAACCAGGATCATCTCATTTTTATGAAAGCTAACGGTGTGTTAAAAGCAGCTGTACTGTCTGGAAAGAAAAATTTTTTAAAAAGTGGATAGAGGTTTTTCCGTTTTATGATCCTGTTCTGTGTGTATTTGCATTTCATTTCCTGAAAAGTTGTTGTTGTTGTTTTTAGTGGAGTAGGCTTTTTAAAGGGCAGGAAAGGTTTAAAAATGAGCCTCACTGATTCCACACACTTGGTTATGGTGAGGCATATTTCTTTCTCTTTCTGGAAGAAGCACAAGCTTCAGTCGTTTAATTTACTATGGAGAATGAGAGGATGTTTCTTGCAAAGTCAGCTCTGAATTGTTTTTAATACACTGGTATGGGGGAGAGTGTGCCTTTTATTTTTTCTCGCTAAATGTTGAGCTAAATGTCCGAGTTTCTATCTAGCCATGACTGACTCCTGGTATTTACCCTTGGAATTTGCTTGGTGGACTTTTCTTAAAGCCGGCTCCAAACAAGAGGTGGGGACATGCCAAAAGCCTCTTGGATGGAGTTTTGCTGGCTGTGAAACTAAGTGCATCTCTTGTCTGCAAGCTGTTCTTTAAAGGTCTCCTGGAAAACATACTGTACACTCTGCAGGCTTATTTACAACAAATGTCTTGCACAGATCATAGTAATGTTCAAGACACATGGAATGGAGCAGTAAATCTGACTAATATTTCCCTTGTCAAATTTTACTTTCTGGGGCATGGAAGCCTATTACCTTTAGCAGCTGTCAGATTCTTCAAGAAATGAACATGTAGAGAGAGAAAAGGGGAGGGGAGGGGAGGGGAGGGGGGATAGTAGAGAATAGGACAGACAGCAGAATACATCAGACTCTAGAAAGGCAATATGTCAATCAATGGAAGGGTAACTGATGTGATACAGCAATCTGTATACGGGGTAAAGTTGGGAGTTCAAAACCCACTTGAATCAAACTGTGAAATATGATGTATTAAGAACTATGTAATGTTTTGAACGACCAACAATAAAAAAAATGAACATTAAATAGGCTGTGAAACCTGTGAAACCACATGCACCTGGCTTTAGACAGATGGATCCAATTGAAGTTTTCACAACAAAGGATGTGTTCCAATGTTACTGAAGTTCCCCCATCCTAGGAAGGTGTGATTCATTAAAAGCAAGATGTGGTGCAATAGTGTGGTATCTTTGCTTAGTAGTCTCACTGTTTGTTCTCTAGAAATCTGTGGTGAGCCGTTCCTGCGGACTGTGGTCGCCATTACATGATGGCGCTGGCTCCGTTGTGGTCTGTGAAGGACAACTCCATATCAAAGAGAGTTGGCGTGTTCCCAGCTCCTTATCAGAAAAAGTTGGCGTGTCATTTTCTAGCACCCTGTGAGAAGGGTACACGTGGAAGCTTTGCATTGGGGTTCGCGGTGCTTTATTAAGGCTGGGAGGGGCATCCGAGGGAGTAGTAGAAGAATTATTAGAAGAATATCAAGGGCCTGAATAAACTGCTGAAAGAAGATTCCTGAGTCGCGTCTTCCTTGCGGGCAAGGGGGGTCGCGACAAGTGGTGCCGAGACCCGGGAGAAAAGAAACAAAGAAACACCCAGGTACCAGAACTTTCAGCAGTCAGGGAGGTGCACCGGTAAGTCCCAGGTAACGTGGGACCCGCTGTTAAAAAGCGGGAAGCTCCTCTGTAAAGAGAGGGCGCTACATCTTATAGCAATTGCACTCTGAATTTTTGTTCTCTTTCTGTGTATGTTCGTTTTGTTTTGTGTACTTTCACTTTCGATTTCTGTGTTTTCTTGTGTTGCGTCATGGGTGCCGTGACTTCAAGTCCACTTCTTCTGGCCTTAGATGGCCTTTTACGTTCCAAGGGACTGGCGGTGAAACGCAGTACCTTAGAGAAATTTTTACAGAGGGTAGATACAGCTGCACCGTGGTTTGCATTTTTGGGCAGCCTCACTACACCCAGCTGGGATAAATTAGGCAAAGACCTTGACTTTGCTCGTGAGCAGGGCATGCTAGAGGGCGGGGTGATACCCCTCTGGAACATGGTCCGTAGTTGCCTTACGGATGGCAGATGCCAAGAAGCGCTTGTTAAAGGGCAGGAGGTTTTAGAACAATTGCATGAGGAAAAATCAGAAACAACAGAGAGCGAAGTGTCTCAGGAAGAGGGGAGTGTGCAGGGCGTGGAGAACGGGAGGAGACTGTATCCAGATCTCAGTGTGCTGCGCACGCCCCCATGCGAAAGTGGGTCAGAGGCAGAAGACGCTGAGGAGGAGGAGATAAGAACGCTGTCCCGGCAGTTAGGGAGTTTAGGTACAGGAAACCGAGATAAGCAAGGGCTCAAGAACGGGCGGCCTCCCGATCCGCCTCCATATGGCGGGGGTGTTTCGGGACGAAGTTTCCACGCCCAAACATGGAGGGCTGTTAACGCTGAGATGGGTCTTGCTTATCCAGTTTTTCAGGATGATAATAGGGGAAGATTTCATGAGCTTTTGGATTTCAAAATTGTAAAGACCCTGGCGGAGTCTGTGCGCACTTATGGGGTTGATGCCGCTTTTACACTAACTCAGGTAGAGAATCTGTCCAGATACTGCATGACTCCCTCTGATTGGGCTAGCCTCGTTCGGGCTTGCGTCTCCCCAGGCAAATATTTGGACTGGAGAGCATTTGTGCTAGAGGGCGCAGCAGAGCAAGCCGCCCAAAATCATGCAGCAGGACACCCCCATTGGGACAGGGACATGCTTTTGGGGCAAGGGAGATTTGCTAATCAACAGACAGGATTTCCTCCTGAAGTATATGACCAGATTAATAATATTTGCATTCGGGCATGGAAATCACTTCCTAATAGAGGAGAGGTGTCTGGTAACCTGACTAAAATTATACAAGGCCCTACAGAACCCTTTTCAGATTTTGTAGCAAGGATGGTGGATGCTGCTGGAAAAATTTTTGGAGATCCTGATAAAGCCATGCCCCTTATCAAGCAATTGGTTTTTGAGCAATGCACCAAAGAATGTAAAACAGCGATTACTCCTTATAAAAATAAAGGCATAGAGGCATGGATGAAGGTGTGTAGAGAGCTTGGAGGACCTTTAACTAATGCAGGTCTTGCAGCTGCTGTCCTTCGGGTTACAAAAAGGGGCGGCTCTGGTGCCGGAACATGCTTCCGTTGTGGTCAGCCTGGTCATCTCAAGCGTGAATGTCCCAAAAAAGACAATTTCAATGGACCTCCCCATGGTGGCTTTTCCAATGGCCCTCGTTTACCGGGGTTGTGTCCAAAATGTAAAAAGGGGAAGCATTGGGCAAGAGAGTGTAGATCAGTGAGGGACATCCATGGGCAGCCTATTTTAACTGGGTCAAAAAACGGCCAGAGGGGCCCTCGACCCCAGGGCCCACAAATATATGGGGCAATGGAGAATGTCACACCCGAACCCGAGACATGGCCATCTCTACGCCATCCCATGAGACGCGGAGAGCCACTGCAGGTGCAGCGGGATTGGACCTCTGTTCCACCTCCAGACTCGTATTAACACCTAAGATGGGAGTCCAGTTGGTAGAAACTGAGTTCAAAGGGCCTTTACCACCTGGCACTGTGGGCTTATTGATTGGATGTGCTTCCTCTATTTTACAAGGTCTTCATGTTTTTCCCGGAGTCATAAGCCCTGATACAGTGGGGACAGTAAAAGTCATGGTGGAAGCTCCAAGAGGCATTGTGTCTATCTCCCCAGGGGATCGGATTGCTCAATTACTAATTTTGCCTAGTTTACATAACCACTTCCCGGCTGACTCACGGTCACGGATGGGAAGTGAGATTGGTAGCACTGGAGGGAATTGTATCTATTTGTCACTGGGTATGAGTAACCTCCCCACCTTGGAATTAATCATAGAGGGTAAATCTATTGTGGGACTGCTGGATACAGGAGCAGACCGTAGTATTATAGCCCTTAAAGACTGGTCTAAGGGATGGCCAGTACAGACTTCTGATCAATCCTTAAGGGGACTTGGATATGCCCAAGCTCCTCAAATTAGCTGCAGACATCTATCCTGGAAGGACCCGGAGGGACACAGTGGTACCTTTCAACCTTATGTGCTTGATTTACCTATTTCTTTATGGGGCCGTGATCTGATGGAAGACATGGGGTTCACCCTTAGTAATAACTATTCCCTAATGTCTCAACAGATTATGCAAAATATGGGGTATAGGCCAGGTCTAGGACTAGGAAAACATCTACTGGGGCGTAAACACCCTGTGCAAGGTCATCAAAAACTTGACAGATTCGGTCTGGGTTTTTCATAGGGGCCGCTGGGGCTCAAATACCCATAACTTGGCTCACCGAGGAGCCTGTTTGGGTGCCTCAGTGGCCCCTTCCCTCGGCTAAACTGGCAGCAGCCCATGACCTAGTTAAAGAACAACTTGACTTGGGCCACATTCAACATTCTACTTCTCCATGGAATACTCCCATATTTGTCATTAAGAAAAAATCAGGGAAGTGGCGCCTACTGCATGATTTACGAGCAGTTAATGCTCAAATGCAACTTATGGGGCCCATTCAAAGAGGGCTGCCGCTGCTTTCCTCTGTTCCTCAGGGCTGGCATATCATTGCTATTGACATTAAAGACTGTTTCTTTTCTATTCCTTTGCATCCTAAGGACTCACAGCGTTTTGCCTTCACCCTTCCCTCGTGTAATCACGAGGAACCAGATCTAAGGTTTGAGTGGGTTGTTTTACCACAGGGAATGTCTAACAGTCCTACGATTTGTCAGATGTATGTAGGGAAGGCACTCGCACCCCTCAGACAACAATATCCTTCCATCAAGATTATTCATTATATGGATGATGTATTATTGGCAGCCAAATTAGAACAGTCAGTTTATGAGGCCTATAAAGACCTGGTGAAGTTGTTAGCTCAGTATGGATTACATATTGCACCTGAAAAGGTTCAAACAGGGGATTCTATTCAGTATTTGGGAGCGACGATTAGATATGACATGTTAAAACCACAAAAAGTTACTATAAGAACTCAAGATCTCCAAACTTTAAATGATTTTCAAAAACTGTTGGGAGATATTAATTGGATAAGAGGTTATTTACATATTCCTAATATCGTGCTCCAGCCTTTGTATGCTATTCTTAAGGGTGATCCAGATCTTACTTCCCCTCGTACCCTCACTAAAGAGGCCAGAGCGGCCCTTATAAAAGTAGAAGAAGCTATACAACATGCTACTCTATGCAGGCTCCAGAGTGATAAACCTTTCCAGTTATGTGTGCTTGCCACTATGCGGCAGCCTACTGGAGTACTGTGGCAAGATGGGCCTTTACTATGGATCCACCCACATGTATCCCCAGGAAAATCTTTAGAATACTATCCTGATGCTGTTGCAGCGATAGCACTTAGAGGGATTCAACAGAGCATTCAATTCTTTGGACAAGCACCTTTTTCTCTTATCATACCCTATTCTAAAGCTCAAATTAATGTTTTGTGTGCTACTCTAGACAACTGGGCCATTCTATGTTGCTCGTTTCAAGGAGATATTGATAATCATTACCCTTCTCATCCATTACTCCATTTTGTTAAAGAGCATCCTATCATTTTCCCTAAAGTAACTTCACCCACTCCAATTCCGGGGGCTGTTAATATTTTTACTGATGGCTCTAAGTCTGGAATGGGAGCTTATGTGATTAATGACTCTCCCCCTGTCCAGCATCAATTTGCTCCTGGAAATCCACAATGGGTAGAACTACAAATCGTCATTGAAGTTTTTAAACAGTGTTCTTTTCCTTTCAATCTCATTTCGGACTCCATCTATGTGGTGCAGGCGCTCAAAATTCTGGAGGCTGTAGGAGCTATTAGTGACACCCATACTGTGTCTGCTTACTTTAATCAGCTCCAACAGCTTATCCGTAGCCATACTGCCCCTTTCTATCCAATGCACATTCGGGCTCACACCTCTCTTCCTGGCCCGTTATCACAGGGTAATGCCTGTGCTGACTCGGCAACTAGAAGCCAGTTGGTATGCTTGGCCTCCTCCTTAGAAGAAGCTAAATTGTTTCATCACAACTTTCATGTCAATGCTATGACACTGCGTAGACGTTTTTCCATCTCCAGAGCAGATGCTCGTCAGATAGTATTACAATGTCCCCATTGTGTCACATTTCTTCATCCTCCTACTTATGGTGTAAACCCATGAGGATTGAAGCCATTGGTCGTCTGGCAAATGGACGTAACTCACGTGCCTGACTTTGGTAACCTCAAATATGTCCATGTTTCTATTGACACATACTCTGGAATTATTCATGCTTCTGCTTTATCAGGAGAAAAGGCACGTAATGTTATTACTCATTGCTTAGAGGCATGGGCAGCATGGGGTGCACCTGCATCCCTTAAGACTGATAATGGACCTGCTTATACGGGCAGACAGTTTACATCTTTTTGTTCTACTATGGGAGTACAACTTGCTCATGGGTTGCCTTACAATCCTCAAGGGCAAGGCATTGTTGAACGTGCCCACCGCACCTTAAAAGAAACCTTAGAAAAACAAAAAGGGGGAATAGGAGTTGACCACACTCCTAAAGAACGCCTGTCCTTAGCTCTTTTTACCATTAATTTTTTGAATTTGGATATTCATGGCCGCTCTGCGGCCGATAGACATGTGTCCCCTCAGCCCTCTGTGACTGGCTATGTTAAGTGGAAGGATGTTCTTACGGGCCAATGGAACGGCCCTGACCCCGTGCTGACATGGGCACGAGGATCTGTATGTGTTTTTCCCCAGGATCGCACGGAGCCGCTGTGGATCCCTGAATGCCTGACAAGAAGAGTCTCGAGATCTACTAACCAGCAGCAGGAGGTGCCACAACAGTCCCATGATGAGGAGCTTCATTCTGATGAGTGCTCTGGCTCTGATGCTGGTGCCAACGGTACAGATGGCACCAATGCAGTGGTGGGCAGTGGCACGGGCGTGGCCAATGCCAATGCCAGTTCATAGTAATTCTAGTGTCCTCCCCACTCTTTTTTCTACCTCATGTGAGATGTCTGCTCCTTGTACCTCTCCTAGAGGGGACATGGAAAATATTTTTAATCAGTCTCAAGTTAATCTCACAGGAGTTTTTTGTTTCAGTCTTGGGAACACTAATTGTATTAGCCTTAAGACCAAAAATTTGACTAACTGGGAGGACCCATTGCGGTCCAGTCGAGTCTCAGGGAGTATTCTCAGTGCTGTATTGAGCCAAGTAGTTTCAGGGAAGCAATCAGGCTCAGGGACCCCCGCAACTAGCTCTGTTTTAAACATAACTACTTTAGCTATTATCTCCGAGGTATTAATCCCAATGCCTCCTTCTTCTAATAGTACTTGCTATGCCACTCATTTCAAGGCCTCTCCTTACTGTACCCCTAATTTTGGTTTTCCCCCGACATTTACGCCTTGTCAGGATCATTCTTGGGAGAAACATCAAGTTGCTAAAGGTTTCTCCTTTTCCCCCCCTCTGAAGAGATATGTTTATAACTTTAACAACAATGCCAACTCCTCTACAGGAACAGGTTGGTCCTGGTTTCAATGGCTCATTTCCAATGAGAAGGGGGCTTCAGCCGATATTTCCGCATTGGCTCAATTACTAGGAGCCAAAAGTTGGCTGGCTAATGTTTCTGGCACTACTAAGGAGAGTGAACGAGGTAATAGGCTTACATCTGTTTCGTTCAACTCTCTGTTACATTATGCCACATTGCCTCCTGCAATGGTCTGTATCCAATCCCCGTTCCTGTTCCTTTTAGCTAATCACACCTCATCGGGGATGCTGGATTGTTCTATTATTACCTGTTTCTTATCTGAGTGTTGGAATGGTTCTTGGACTGTAGCAGTGATTATGAAAATTCCAACTTTTGTCCCAATCCCAGTCACTGCGGATCCAGATAAATTTCCTATTGTAGAGCTACTTAGAGTCCGCAGAGATTTTGGAATCACAGCAGCTATAGTGACAGCCGTGGCGGCATCTGCTGCTGCAGCAGTTACGGCCGGAGTAGCCATGGCCAGTCAAGTACAAACTGCTGCCACTATTAATCAAGTTGTTCAACAAATGTCCACTATACTTGAATCGCAAAATGCGATTAATCAACATATTTTGTCAGGGATTTTAGCTACCAACCAGAGAATAGATTTTCTTCAAGCTCAGGTAGAAGAATTGGCTGACCTAGTACTTTTAGGCTGCATTGACCAACGTGCACATTTATGTATAACCTCTGTCAGATTTAATGATTCCAGGAATGCTTCCCACATCATTGGTGGATATCTGGCCGGAAATTGGTCCATGGAAGCGGAAGACATGATCCAGTCTCAACTAACCCAGATAGCTGTCTTGAATAGTACCCGTGTCGATCCCGTGACTCTGGGTCAATTCACCAATTGGATATCTTCTGCTTTTTCCTTTTTTAAAGAGTGGGTGGGAGTAGGCATTTTTGGTGCACTGTGTTGTTTTGGTATGTTCCTCTGTTTGTGGTTTCTCTGTCGCCTTAAACCTCGTAGTGCTCAAGATAAGGCTATGATCATACAAGCTCTTACTGCTTTAGAAACTGGCAACTCGCCACAGGTCTGGCTTGCGCATCTTAAGCACTAAACTTTTGACATGGTCATTGCACCCCAAGTTATTATAACATTGCACTGGGATTGACATGTCTTTCCTCGTTATTCTCTTAGTGTCAGAAAGCCCTTGCACTCTGCCGGTCTTGCTACCATTGCACGCAGATGGGTTTCTACACTAGTGCCTTTGACATGGTCGTTGCACCCCAAGTTATTATAACATTGCACTGGGTACGACATGTCCTTCTTTTGTCTTTCTCTTAGTGCTGGAAAGCCCTTGCACTCTGCAGGTCTTGTTGCCATTGCACGCAGAAGGGTTTCCACACTGGTCTTTATCTATCACTTTAAAGTCCGTGCCTTTCTTTCAGGGTGCTGCCAACTTGTTTGTAGTTGTACTTCTGCATGGCCACAGTTCAACCTCAGCTATTCCCTCTTACTCACCATCGTCACGATACAGGATGCGAGGCAAGGCACTGCACTTGAGTGATCCATTGAGAAGAGTGACCTCAAGGGGAGCATGTCCTATTGCATGCGGGTTTGACGTGTCTCCGCCCCGCCCCATGAAAAAAGGCGTCGGCTGATATGGTGTCAGATCTGGGGAAGGCGCCCCCTGGGGCTGGCCCATACTATGCAGCCACTTTTGCACAGTGGGATAGGACCTCTACTCTCGCCTGTATTGTCTTAGTGAAACAAAAAGGGGGAGCTGTGGTGAGCCGTTCCTGCGGACTGTGGTTGCCATTACATGATGGCGCTGGCTCCGTTGTGGTCTGTGAAGGACAACTCCATATCAAAGAGAGTTGGCGTATTGTCAACTCCTTATCAGAGAAAGTTGGCGTGTCGTTCTCTAGCACCCTGTGAGAAGGGTCCACGTGGCAGCTTCGCATTGGGGTTCGAGGTGCTTTATTAAGGCTGGGAGGGGCATCCAATTATTATTCCGGGGAGTAGAAGAATTATTAGAAGAATATCAAGGGCCTGAATAAACTGCTGAAAGAAGATTCCTGAGTCGCGTCTTCCTTGCGGGCAAGGGGGGTCGCGACACACATGGAAGATGGACGAGCGGGAGGTACACGCAGATGGGCACCGTGTCATCATAGAGCAGGACTGGACTCTGGCCAGGCTGACCTTCAGGCCAGCCCTGCCCTGTGACAGTGGCATCTATTCTTGTGAGGCCGCAGGCACTGGCGTGGTGGCACTGCTACAAGTGCAAGGTGAGGCCACCTGGCGGGCAGCCCAGGTCCAGCACGGCTTTGGCGTGGCTCTGGCCATGCAGCAATGGTGGAGTGGCAGGCAGCAACAGCCAGCTCTGCACTGCAGGGGACCTACATAGTGGGAACAGGCCTGGGAGGTGGCAGGCAACCTGCCCTAGGCCTGCACTGCTGCTGGATCAGGGCATGCTGCTGCTGAGCTTGTGCTTCTGGGAGGAACCATGGCCAAGAGAACCTGAAAGGGAGGAGGGGACAGGGGCCGAGGACCAGGGAGGCCTCCATCAGCAGGGCTATGGGGGGAATGTACCTGAGCAGTAGCAGGGCCAGGAGTGCTATTGGGACACAAGGACAGGGTTGTCCATGCCTGTGACTGAGCTGGCTGGGTGGTGTGAGTCTGCGGTCTGTGAACACCTGTGAGTTTCCTGTGGTCAGGAGACCACTGTTGATGTGAGGAGCCCAAAGGGGGGGCAGGGTGTGGAGGGAACACTACAGGCCTGGGTGCCGCCCTCCTGAAAATGCTGGCTCTCCCAAGGGACAGTGAGGTCAGCAGTCCCTGAGCCTTGCTCTCCCTACAGCCAAGAACACTGTGGTCCAGGGCCTGGAGAATGTGGATGTGCCTGAGGGCGGGGAGGCCTTGTTTGAGTGCCAGCTGTCCCGGCCTGAGGTGGCTTCCCACACCTGGCTGTTGGACGATGAGCCCGTGCACACCTCGGAGAACGCGGAGGTGGTATATTTCGAGAACAGCCTGTGACACCTACTGCTGCTCAAAAACCTGAGGCCACAGGACAGTTGTCGGGTGACTTTCCTGGCTGGGGACATGGTCACGTCTGCTTTCCTCACCGTCAGAGGTAATGGCAATGAGAGCTGACGGGGCGGAGGTTGGTGAGACCTCTCCCACAGGAGGTTGGGCCACTTTCTGGGCAGCCCAAGGTGGCTTCCAGGACTCTCCCACCAGAAGGGAAGTTGCTCCTTGGGAACCCCCACTCTACCTCCAAAAAGAGTTGTCTGGACTGCTCACTCAGGGGATGGGGCCTGGGACAGGAGCAGCTTGCAGGAGAGTCCTCCACCTGGGCTGGTGGCCTCTGGGAGAGTGCTGGGGTCCTGCACAGCTGCCTGATCAGGGTATGCTGCTGCTGAGCTTGTGCTTCTGGGGGACCCATGACCAAGAGAACCCGAGAGGGAGTGGGGACAGGGGCCGAGGACCAGGGAGGCCTCCATCAGCAGGGCCATGGGGGGAGTGTACCTGCACAGCAGCAGGGCCAGGCGTGCTGTTGGGACATGAGGACAGGTTTTGTCTATGCCTGTGACTGAGCCGGCTGGGTGGTGTGAGTCTGCGGGCTGTGAACACCTGGGAGAGGGCAGGGCCTGGAGAGTTGGCTGGAGGCAGGATATCAGTCTTTGAGACAAGCGGCTAGGGAATGGAGTGAGATGTGGGGAGCCTGAAGGGGGTCTCCAAGACTCCTCCAGGGGCTGGGCAGCGCTCCCAGGACTGGAGTGCAGCTTCCAGTGCAGGGCATGTGTCTCCCAGGCCCCTCCAGCGTGGGGCTCTGCAGGTAGGGAGAGCTGGTGGAGATGGGGTCTCTGTCCACTCCCACTCAGTGGGAGACCCAGTGGGCCATGCTGGGCTTGCCCTCTCTGGACCCTCCTACACACCAGCATTCATTCCACCCCTGACTGCAGGCTGGCGCCTGGAAGTCCTGAGGCCCCCAAGGATGTGGTGGTGCAAGCTGGCACACAGGCTTGCTTTACCTGTGTGCTCAGAGAGGCCCTGCCAGTGGGAAAAGCCACCTGGTACATCAACGGAACTATGGTACAGCCTGACAACGACTGGACCGTCACTGCTGATGGCAGCCACCACACCCTGCTGCTACACAATGCACAGCTACACCACGCTGGGGAAGTCACCTTTGCTGCCCGAGACGCAGTGACATCAACTCGACTTTCCGTGTTGGGTGGGTGGTTTGTGTGTGTGAAGGTGTGTCCCTTCTCTGCAGATTGGGTCACACTCCTGACACCAGGGTGGATGACCATCCTGGGCTGGGTCCTGCTATGAATCTGTCCCACCCCCAGAGTCTTAGGATGCTCCCTCCATTCCTAGGTGGCTTAACCTGCAGGTGTGTGGGCCAGGTCACTAAAGTCTCAGGGCTGCTGTTGATCAGATGTGTCCTGGCTCAGCCCTGAGTACCCCCTGAGGTCATGGTCCCCAGATCACCACCTACCTTCCCCTGCTTTGTACCTGTGAGAGGTCCAAGCTGGGCCCTGGAGGGGTGGGCAGGAGGAACAAGCTTGCCAATCCATACATGCTGGGGGGTCTCACTGGCCTCCCACTCAGAGTGGGCTCTAGGTATGGTCTCACGATGGTAGAGAAATGTATCAGCATCCCTTGCTATCAGGGCTCAGGGGAGGTGATCTGCCCAGTGCCTACACTGTGTCTAATTAATTGCACATGTGTGAATTCTATTTGGTGTCTTATTAATTGGTGTCTAATTAATTAACAAATTCTATTTGTCTAATTAATTAGCACATGGGCTGGTACACATAGGTCCTTTGTGTGGTCTCTGTGATTACATGGCTGTGGACATCCCAGAGCATCTGCCCGGCACCTGCCCCTGGCCAGGCAGCACCCTCCACCCTGGAATCACAGAGCTAGGTGAGCTTCTGCTGGCTAGAGGTGACAAGATGGGGTCCTAGGCTTTCCCCACATGCGGGGGGATGAGGTGTGCAGATGGAAGACCCTGGTCCTTGCTGTGGGGGCTTCCTGCGCCTCCTTCCCTAAGGTTGGCCTTCTTTCCTGCCTACTGGCTTGGCCTGGGGCAGTCAAGGAGTGCACAGGAGGCCACAGGACCACCCCATTACCTCTGAGTACCACACGGCCAGAGTGGATGGACCTGCCCACCCATGAGCTGTCTTTGGCAGGACTGCCCCCATCTCATGACTCAGTTAACTGGGGGAGGTTACCAGATGGGGATGGTCTGTCCCTGGGCCCCAGAACCAGTCACCGTCTCCTGCTCCAGGACTTCCTGGATGAGAGGCTGTGGCACCTCTGGGATCTCAGCTGCTGGGAGATGAGGAGCCTCGTGAGACAGAGCTGGGCTGGGGCTCAAGGGACCCTCCTTGGCCCTGCACTGCCCAGCTGTCCCCCACATCACCAGGCCAGGGTGTGTGTATGCTCAGCAAGACCACTGCTTGCAGGGACCTGGCGGCCATGGGTGAGACTGTCCCCAAAGCCCAGGTTCAGCCCATGGCTCAGCATGTGCATGCTGGCTGGGGTCCATTCTGCAGGCACCTGCCCCACCAGGGACACCCACTTCAGTGTCCCTGCCCAGCAGCTAGGCTACCATCCAGGTAACATCCTGACAGCATAGGTCGGTGACCCAGGAAAGTGGCTATATCCCACGCCATGGGTGCCATAGGCTCTGGCAGCTTCCTACGGGCAGGAGAGACTGCAGGTGACGTCACCCAGCACTACAAGTTGTATTGTGGCCATAGCACACAGACAAGGCCCACTCTATCAGTAGCCAGGGACAAAACAGAGGATAGCCTAGCAGACTGGCTAGAAAAGTAGGGCTTAGGGTGACCAGGTGGTCACTTAGAGCAGGCGGTGGTGCCCTTGGGGAGGTTCTCCAGGGCCCTGAGGCTGGCTGCAGGTGAACTGAGGCATCTCAGGCTGGAGCCAGCACTTGGGTGGGCAGGGAGGGGCAATGTGCTGGGCCTCCAAGGACAGGGCTGGATGGAGGCTGAACTTAGGGGAACCCCTCCATCTTCAGGCAGGACACAGGGAATGAGTGGAGGGAAAGGGAGCCCAGGATGGGAATGGGCTCGGCTTGCTCCCCAAAGCAGCAGCAGGGAAAGTGAACACCAGTGCCAAGGCAGGCCAAGCAACACCAGGGGTTTGCTCCATCACCACGTTCCTGGACACCAGAACTCTGTGGCCACTCTGATCCAGCAGCCTCCCACAGAGATGCCATCCCTAGCCTTTGCCTCTCCATCCCCTGTGGGCACCAATCTGTCACAGCTGGTGGTGGTGACAGACAAGACGAAGCTGCCTTACTCTTGGTCCTGAGAGAGACACTGGGCCAGACCTACACCTAACTTACACCATGCTGAGAACGCTGGGGTGGCCATGTGCAAATTCAGAGCCCAAGGACATTCCTTGGCCAGGACAGGGTCAGCACAGGATGTGTCCTTGCAGCCAGTTCCCTGCAGGGCTTACCTGGTGTGCCCGAGGCTTCTGGAGCCTGGGGGCCAGCCTCCTGAAATGCCAGTGGTTCCCTGGGGCCGGGGGTGGGGCTGGCAAAGTCCCCTGCAGAAGGGCCTGGAGCCTCAGGGCCCAGCAGTCTCTGCAGCACAGATGGGACTTCCTGGTCGACTCCAAGGGAGGGCTGGGCGGAGCCCTCCTGGGTAACACCTATGAAGAGGTGGGTTAGCAGCAGATGGTAAGGCCCAGGGTCTGGTGTGGCCTGATCCCAGGTAGGGGCCTCCAGAGACCAGTCCCTGTCAGAGACAGTCCAGTGGGCTGACCCCCAGCTGGCCTCTCCCACCTGCTTCATTCACCCACCCACTCAGGAGGCTGTGAGGAATGGAGGCTTGGCACAGAGAGAGAAGCCCCAGAACCCACACTGGGGACAGCTACTTCCTCCCCTGGAGCTCAGGCCTGTCCTCACCCAGGTGTCCCATGGAGAACTCCTCCACCTCCTGGGCCAGGGGACCGGGAACCCATCCTTCACCCTTCATGTGCCCCAAATCCTAGCACACACTTCATCCCAAGGCTGGCTGTCCTGCAAGGCTGACTCTGAACCCCAGCTCTAAACCTGGGGGCAGCCTGATACCATGTTAAGGTCCAAGGGAATCATGGGGCTGGTGTCCAGGTGGCCAGAGCCATTGGCCCCCCTCCTGGGGACAGACCCACTGCCCTATCCTTACCCAACTCCATCTGCATAGTAACCATCCACCCTCCACTTACAGCTAGTCCAGGCCATGCTACCCTTCCCTGGCCCCTTCCACCTATCCCTGAAAAACTCTCCAGGCCCCTGCCTGGCATGGCCCATGCCCTTCCCACCTGCCAACCATCTGCAGCCTGAGGATGCTGACCACTCCCATCCCCAGAAGGTTCCTTCCCAGAACCTTCCCCAACCCTCCTGAGCCCCTGCCCAGGAGGGGCACCCAAAATGGAGAGGCAGCTCCAGGATGCCCTCTGTGGGGTCAGGGAACCCACCCTCCCCTTCCCCATCCAAGAGGTCAGTGGATCCCTGGGAAGCCTCACGGTTGGAGCTCGGCACAGAGTGGTTCCCACCCCTCTGACAGATGCTAGGTTGTCCTGGGTCACCTCAGCTGGGGACAAAGGGGTAAACCTCTAGATGCCAAGAACTTGGGACCACCATATCACACCCCCACATCACATCTGTCCTGACACTAGCCTCAGCTGCCAGGTAGAGGAAAGCCTGCACTGCTCCTGGTGGGCCAGAGGGACAATTATGGGTGATTCTGGTCATATCATGTGTCCACAGGACCAGCCCCACAGCCCCTGCCTGGGAACAAGACAGGCCCATGTGCTGCCACAGCCCGTCTGGGCACACAGGAGCCAATACAGGGCACCCATGTGGCTCCCAGCTTGACCTTGGAGTGAAGGAACAGGGCAGTTGGTCTAGGCCCAACCAGGGCTATGGGTGGAGGGGATCCCAGGGTACTGAATGCGAGAGCGAGAGGAGCAGAGAGGAGGCGCAGACTGGTTTATTGCTCTATCAGCCAGAATACAGGTGCACTTCCCAACACAGACCCTGTGTCCACCCTGCAGAGCCGCTGGTGGCCACTAGGCCCTGGGTGTGGCTTTGGGGGTCTGGGTCCCATCCCTAGCCTGGGGACAGGCAAGGCTGTGCCCAGTAGGAGCAGGACACAGGCCCAAGTCCACATCTGTTTCCAGAGCCTGGAGGCTCCTGCAGGCCAAAAGGGACAACCCAGAGCTTGGTCTCTGAGCTGCCCCTGGCCAGGGCTCTCTTGAAGGACTTCAGTGCATCCAGCATTGTAGGCATTGTAGGCACTGTGGTCCTCTTTGTTGAGGACCAAAGTCCAGTGAGGTAGGAAGGGCCCAGGACAGAGGGCATGGTAGGCTGAACCCCGAGCTCAGAAGAGCAGGTGCTGCTGCCCAGCAGGGTGCAGGACACATGCTGCAAGGACAGCACAGTAAGAGTGCCCTGGCCTCCCTGTCTTGCCAGGGTATGTGGCCTCATCCCTGGGAGGGGCCAGGGGCCTCATCTCCATCTGGGGGAATATGCAGAGTGACAGTCTCTCCCACAGACCCAAGCTGACCATCTGGGTGGAAACCTCCGTCTTGAAGCTGCTCTGCCTGCCATCTGTAGAGTGCTGGACCCGGGTGCAGTAGGAGGTCCAAGGAGCACTGCCCACAGGCCCAGCTCAGACCCCTCGCACGTGAAAGGACAGGTCCTCAGGGCTGTGGACCTGGGATCCCGTCCTGAAGAAGCCAGGTGGACCCACATGTCTGGGTGGGCGCCCCACGTTGAGCAGGATGGGCTGCCCCATGGTGGGCTCACTGATCTCTCTCTGGAGCACGGAGACCTCACAGGGCATGTCGTCGGAGGTGCTGCTTACTGGGCAGCTAAAGGTCTCCCCTGCCTGGGGCACGTAATCTTCCAGGTCAGCCAGGGTCAGCACACGATTATTGTGTGTGAGGATCTTGGGGTCACGGCTGCAAAGGCCATCCGTGTCCTGGGGCTCCTCCACCACGAAAGGGGTCTCCCCATCACCCTCTCCTCCTGCCCACTCCGTGCTGCTGTCCCTGAGGGAAGCCCCAGTCTCCTCTGGCTCAGGGGTGACTGCTCCAGAAGCAGCCCAGTCCACACTGCCCCCAGCATCCACATGGAAGACGAGGGGCTCCCCAATGCAGACCACAGCTAGACCCTGGGCATGGGGCTCCTGGTACAGCTGCTTGTTGTTGGAGTTGTTGGCGTTGGGGTCCCCACCTGGCGTCCCACCAGGCAGTGTGAAGAGCAGTGCCCCCATGCCTCTGGGCATCTCCCTGGTGGGAGACACAGCCTGAGGACCCGACTTCTTCACTGGGACTTCAACAGTCTCCTCAACCTCCACCCACTTGGGCTGGGGCCCTGTGCCCCCTGGCAGGGCTCCGGAGGGGGCCTCAGCCTCCATCATGTACAGTGTGGGCACAGTGGGCTTCCGGCCTGGCTCTGTCTCAGGCCTGTGAGGTTGCCTGGACCCCGGCAGGAACAGCAGGTCTGGGGCCAACAGAACTGGCCTCTGTGGGCTGGTGGAGCCGCGGGAAGGAGAGCGGGAGGGGAACTTGCTGGGGGATCGTCGTGGGCCACGGGGACTCTTCACCACGGTGGTGATGGTCTCCTCTCTGGTAGGGGAGAGGGCCCAAGAAGAGATGGGCACAGAGATCTGCAGCCTCACCCAGCTCCAAGCCATCAGCACATGCCAGAGACCAAGTTAAGGTACAAACAGGTGAGGAGGGTGAGTGTGCAAACTCCTACACATGCTCTTCAGCCCCACCTGCAGAGCCCCTGGCAGGAAGCCAAGGAAACCAAGCACAGTGTTTCACATGGCTAAGCTCAAGTTCTGCTCTGCTCAAGACATGTGGAGGCACCTAGAAGGCCCATGCTACATCACCCAAGCTGAAGCCTCTGGACACCAGGACTGCACTCTCTCCCCGTCCCCCTCTTCAGCAGGCTTTCTGCTCTGTACCTCAGGCAGGGTGCCCAGCCTGCTACCAGGAAGTGCCCGCATGCCGTGAAGTCTTTGGCAAGTGACAGGCTGCTGGCCTGTGGCCTGTGCTCCTGGCCTCTGGATCTAAGGCCAGTGAGGCCCCATCAGGCCAAGGGGAAGATGGCTGAACACTGAGCTCCACATGGCCATGTCCCCCGCCTGGCTGGCATCTCCCAAGGTGGGAGGGGCAGAGCTCAAGGCCAACAGCTCAGGAGTGCATGCTGGGAGGGCCAGCGACTCTGCAGCCCTGGCCTGTCTCAGCAAGGGCCCTCAGTGGTTCTGATCCCCTTTACAGGCATGGACAGGGGGAAAGGCTCAAAAATGCCCAGATCCAAGGGTCAGCAATGCACTGGTTAGCCCAGATCCTCCTCTGCTGCCAGTGATCCTGGCTCTAGCAGGTGCTGAGGTAAAGTGGGCCATGAGCAGGGAGCAGACTCCAGTTGAGGGAGGCAAGTCCATGGTCAGGACTTGGTGCTTTGACCAAGGCACTGCCTATCTCTCTCTCTCTCTCTCAGCACTTATTTTTATTTCTTGCTCTAACTTCGGGGCTCCAGGAAGAGTTGCTCCCAGGGACGGGCCCAGAGACACATGGGCACCCTCAAGGTGCACAGCAGTGATGAACTCTACATTCCCTATCCCTTGTCCAGGAGGAAGGGAATCTCCTACTCCACTGACTGGTGGGGAGGTTGAGGCTCCTGGTGGCCTATTGAGGGCCAAAGCTGAGGGGGCACAGCCTTCTCTGCAGGACAAAGGTGGGTACTTCCCAGAATGTTTCTGACCCCCAGTCCCCCTCAGGTTGCCTCTGAAGCTTCCCAAATGGGATCTGGCTCCATCTCTACAATGCTCCCCCTGTGGAGGGAAGGGAGCAATAACCTGTCTGAGGCCCTAGAACACCTGCTTGTACCCAGGATGGCACTCTACCACCCAACTGTTCCCATCTATTGGGTGGCACAGTAGGAGAAGCCTACTTCTGGGGAGAAGGGAGGTCAGGGAAGAGCTAACCCAGGGCCTCATCAATTCTGATGACAGAATTCTTCTGTAGCACATCTACCTTCAGGCCCTTCTGGCGGCTGCTCAGCCCCTGAGGAATGGAGGTTTCTATCCTGGAGCATCCCAGCCTGTAACTTATAAAATCCTCAGCCAGTCCTGCCTACAGCTCCCCACACCTCCACCTGCATACCTCCTCTGCAAGTCTCCAGGACTGTCCAGGTCATAAGCAAGCCTATGTTCTGTGAGTTCACCCAGCTCTGATCCCCCAAGTCAGCTCACCAACATGCCCAGATTTTCTACAGCATGAAGGTACTGAAGGACAAAGAGCCCACGGGCATGGCTCTGGGGAAATTGGCTCTCAGCTGACTTCTGGGAGCCACCCTAAGCCTCACCACTTCCTTGAACCTTGGTTAGGCTTGGGTTTGGAGACTGCTAAAATTCCTTCATTTAAAAAAATTTTTTTTAGTTGTAAATGGATCTTTTTATTTTATTTATATATTTATGTGCAGTGCTGTAGATCAAACCCAGGGCCTCACACATGCCAGACAAGTGCTCTACCACTGAGCCACAATTCTAGCCCCTAAAATTCATTTCTTAAGCTGCACTAGACACTTCAAGTACTCAACAGACACACGTGGCTAGTGGCTGCCACACTGGGCAGTGTAGAGAGAATACTCTCACCACTGCAGCAAGTTCTGTTGGATGATACCGTCCCAGACCTGGGGTACCAAGGGATAAGAGTCTGTCTCTAGTCTTCTGAGGGAAGTGGCTCAGTTCCAGCCCCACCCTAGTGGTGCAACTCTGGTGAGCCATTGTGTTGTGTGCAGAGCAAGAGAGCCATGACGTGTGGAGGGACCTAAGGCCACGGCTGTGTGAGAAATCTGCAAGGCACTGGTGGCCAGAAGTGAGCCAGGCTGTTAGTGCAGCCACTGCAAGTGGCCAAGACACACCGCAAGGTTCAGGAAGGTTAGTGGCATGCAGGGCACTGCAGTCCGAGGATGGGTTAGGAACACGCCTGCACTTACATGATGACGGTTTTCTTGGGGACTTTAGTCACCTGCTCAGTGACTACAAAGAAAACAGTCAGAATAGCAAGGGTTACAGAGAAGCCAGTGCCTGGGGCTTACTCCCTGATGGCACTGCAGTGCAGCCATCTGCTGGGCTTAGGAGCACTGGCCATGTGTCCCTGGGCAGTCTGTTTCAGCTAGGAGGTCCAGTTTCCTCAGCTACAGACAGGTGAGAGCATCTGCCCCGAGGGGCTGGGATGTGACAGCAGGCACCACAAGGATAGCCCACTCTCTCTCCTGAGCACCACAGGGGCTGTGGGGAGAACGAGCTGGCATCTGTTGCCTACTCAAAAGGGCCCAGGCTTTTCCTCATGCTGACATAAGCCTGTGAATTCCTCAAACATGTAGCCCAACATAGCCCTGAGGCCTAGGGAAATGGAAGAGTAGCTTGTGGCCATGCAGTGGGCCACCAGCCACAATGGGGCCAGGATGGTTGATACCTTTGCCACAAAACAAGTTCAAGTCCAAAAGGTGTCTCCAGGGGAGAGGGACACAAGAGTCCTGAATGTGGACATCTGAACCCCACGCATGTGGTGAGTGGTCTCCAGGGGAGGGGGCACCAGAGTGCTGCATGTGGCACATCTGAGCCCCCTGCATGTGGTGGGTGCCTGAGGTCTGAGTGTGGAGGTCAGCTGTTTCAACTGCGTGGCCTTTCCTGGTTTTCGCAGCTGTTGCCCTTACCAAAGCCAGCCCATGGGGCCTATGTTTCCATCTTGCTGCTGGGGACTGGAGTTCCAGGGAGGATGAAACTCATCTGGAACCAGGCAGCACCTACTCCCAACCACCTTGAGGCCTCTTCCCTTGACCTCTGGGCAGGCCTGGGCTTGACTACTACATGCCATCTCCAGGCTGAGCAGCCCTCTCACTGCTCAATGGGAAGGTGGAGGAGGTGGCCAGCAAAGCCAAGTGGCCTGTACTGGGACATGGTCCCACATCTCCTGGACCAGGGGACTTTCTGCTTCACTGCACTGCAACACTGAGATAGGCTTTCCCTAGGCAACTTATGGCATTTCAAGCTTGTCTCAGATGATGAGCATAAGAATTAGACACTGTCTCTGTGTGTGTGCATTGGAGGTCACACTGGCTACATTTGTGTGCCTGCACATGGATGTACCTTGCATACAAATGTGCACACAGGTGTACTTGTCTGCACACATATGCATGCTCAGACATGCTGCACACACATTCACACACACAAGTGTGTATACATGTATGTGCACATCAGCACATGTACATGTGTTTGCTCAGGCTTGTGTTTATATGTGTGCATTGCTTGCACAGGCTGTGCTCAGGCATGTGTGTATTTATAAGTGTGCACTGCTTGCACAGGCTGTGTTCAGGAGTGTGTGTGCATTTATATGTGTGCATTGTTTGCACAGGTTGTGCTCAGGCTTGTGTGTGTTTATATGTGTGCATTGTTTGCACAGGCTGTGCTCAGGCATGTGTGTGTTTATATGTGTGCATTGCTTGCACAGGCTGTGCTCATGTGTGTATGCATTTATAAGTGTGCATTGCTTTCACAGGCTGTGCTCAGGCATGTATGCATTTATATGTGTGCATTGCTTGCACAGGCTGTGTTCAGGTGTGTGTGCATTTATATGTGTGCATTGTTTGCACAGGCTATGCTCAGGCAAGTGTGTTTATATGTGTGCATTGCTTGCACAGGCTATGCTCAGGCTTGTGTTTATATGTGTGCATTGCTTGCACAGGCTATGCTCAGGCAAGTGTGTTTATATGTGTACATTGCTTGCACAGGCTGTGCTCAGGCAGTGTGTGTGTGTGTTTATATGTGTGCATTATTTGCACCGGCTGGGCTCAGGCATGTGTGTGTTTATATGTGTGCATTATTTGCACAGTCTGCTCACGTGTGTGTATGCATTTATAAGTGTGCATTGCTTGCACAGGCTGTGCTCAGGCATGTGTGCGTTTATATGTGTGCATTGCTTGCACAGGCTGTGTTCAGGTGTGTGTGTGTGTTTATATGTGTTCATTGTTTGCACAGGCATGTGTGCTTATATGTGTGCATTGCTTGTACAGGCTGTGCTCAGGTGTGTGCGTGTTTATGTGTGTGCACTGCTTGCATAGGCTGTGCTCAGGTGTGTGTGTATTTATGTGTGCTTTGCTTCCACAGGCTGTGCTGAGTCATGTGTGCTTATATGTGTGCATTGCTTGCACAGGCTGTGCTGAGGCATGTGTGCATTTATATGTGTGAATTGTTTGCACAGGCTTTTCTACAGGGAAGTGACTGATGGCGGGAATAGGAATCCAGTCAGGAAGCTGTATGTATTTAGACTAAGTTGGGCACAAAGAGGGACAACCTGTGTGCCATCTGCAGGCAAGCTCCTGTGCACAGAAGGACAGGAAAGCCCAGGGCCTCCACCTGGGTCCTCCCTGGCAGGGACCCGGCTTACTGCTCCATCTTGCTGCTCCAGGACACCTTGGGTTGCTAAGCTGGCACTTTATTCATGGTCCCCAACTTCCCCAGACCAGCTGTGGGCCCCAGTGAGTCTGCCGTTACAGGAGGGCTGCAGCCGTGCAAAGCAGCATCCTGGCCTGGTGCAGACACTCAAGCCAGGTCAGTGCCACCAACAGGAGACAGCCAGGGCCCCTCTGGCTGCGGAGCCACTGGTTAAGACAAAGCAGCAGGACAGGATTAGGAAGCAGGAGGCACAGGGCTCTGATTGCATGGCCTTCAAGAACCAGCGCTCAGTGATGTGCCTGGCCCCAGTGGGCTCTGGAGGCCTGCTCTTCACGCTGACACCTGCCTTCTTCCAGAAAGGGACCCATCGTGACCAACTAGAGAACAGCTGCAGAGGACACTCCTGCCCCAGTGAGAAGGGCACGTCCCCAACCATGAGACACGCAATGCAGAGGAAGTGGACAAGCCGGTGGCGGTAAAAGCATATATGTATGGTGATACTGTCCCCGGGTTGTGGGACAGTATTATGTCACGGGTCCCCAGGAACACAGGTCCAATATGGCAGGTGAGGGTCACAAGCCCTCACACAGGGACTTGCCCTTGGAGAAAGAGTCCATGAGGGCCACAGGGGCTTCGAAGTTCCTAGGGTTGGGATCTAGGGCTTTGGCTGGCCCGGTCCTCTGAAGGTCCAGAGGGACAGAGACCCTGTGTGTTGGTCCCTGGGATGGACAGACTGCAGTGGGAACACTCCACAGGAGCCTGTGCTCAGGAATTGGACGACACATTTTCCAACCACCCTCTTGTGGAAGCTGTGGCTCCACAAACATGGGTCCAGCCTCTGCTCGATGGCCCTAGGTACAAGGATTCCCCACCTGCCAAGGCAGCCCTTCCAGGGGGGCAACTCCACCTGGGAGCCAAGATATATAACAGTGGCCCTCCTCCCATCCTGGTGGCCTGGGCACTGGCTCACCCAGATGGGGCCTTGTAGGAGTGACTTGTTGTGACCCTGGGAGTGACCTAGGCCAGGGCAGGGACACTAAACCACAAATGCTCTGGCCTCTCCAAGGCCAATTCAGCCTGGTGGGAAAGGGCCAGACCAATATCTGACTCTCCACTCATCAGCTTAGCCCTCAGTGGAGACGCCCTTCCCCAGATGTCCTGCTGTCCTGCCCTCTGCCCTCAGTGTAGACGCCCTTCCCCAGACATTCTACTGTCCGCCTGTGCCCTCAGTTTAGACGCCCCTTCCTCAGACATCCTATTGTCCTGCCTCTGCCCACAGTGTAGACACCCCATCCTGAGACGTCCTACTGTCCTGCCCTCTGCCCTCAGTGTAGAGGCCCCTTCCCCAGATGTCCTACTGTCCTTCCCTCTGCCCTCAGTGTAGACGCCCCTTCCCCAGACTTCCTACTGTCCTGCTTCTACCCTCAGTGGAGATGCCTTCCCCAGACGTCCTACTGTGCTGCCTCTACCCAGACGCCCTTCCCCAGACATCCTACTGTCCTGTCGTCTGCCCTCAGTGTATATGTCCCTTCCCCAGACGTGCTACTGTCCTGCCCTCTGCCCTCAGTGTAGATGCCCTTCCCCCGACGTCCTACTGTCCTGCCCTCTGCCCTCAGTGGAGATGCCCTTCCCCAGACGTCCTACTGTCCTGCCCTCTGCCCTCAGTGGATATGCCCTTTCTTCAGATGTCCTACTGTCCTGTCCTCTGTCCTCAGTGTAGACGCTCTTCCCCAGATGTCCTACTGTCCTGCCTCTGCCCTCAGGGGGAAACCCCCTTCTCTAGAAGTGCAGCCCATCCCAGCTGCTGCCTGCAGGAGGCCTGTGTGACCACTGCCAGGCAGGGTGCCCCTGGGTCAGAAGTGACTCTGTGGGTTGTCCTGCAGGCCAGGGGCAGGGCTCACACTTCCCCAACATAGAGCAGCCTTTCCAGCACTCATTCTGGGTTCCTGGCCACCTCTGCCTGCCCCACAGGTGCTGAGACCACGTGGCCTGCAGCCTCTGGGCTCCTCCCCACAGCCTCCTCTTCTAGCCAGGTCATCTGCCCAAGATGCCTGCCCAGCCACCCCTGCAGGAAGTGCACCCGCTCTGAGACATGGTGGGTCTGCTGCCCCCCAGTCCTGGCTGGCTGTGCAGCTGTGACACAAGGCTCAAGCCTGAGGACCCACCTAGGCAGCATGGGCAACAGGCTTGGTGGCACCTACCTTCTATGGCAGCCACAGTCTGCTCCCTGTGGCGCTGCTCCTGGGCCGGCAGCACAGCGCTCTGCATGTACAGCTCCCCACCACCAGGAGTGGAGCCAAGCCGGTTCACCAGCTGCAGGATGGACAGAAACCACTCAGGACCCCTATCCTCAAGGGACATAGCTGTCTCTCGACCACTCTGGTGGTCTTTAGTTTTAGGTCCCCACTGAGACTGTGTCCCTCAAAGGGGACAGGGCTCCCAGCCAGGGCCTCGCCCAGGCATCTTGCACTGTGCAGATGGCTGCTGGCTGTGTGTGGCTCTGAGCCCCTGAAGTGCAGAGCTGGCTGGGTCTCCCTGCTTCCTGGAACTTGCATGTGGGGCCCACATGCAGGAGGCTGGCCTCTAGACAAGAGCCAGAGACTGGAGCCTGGGGCTCTCGGAGGCCCTGTAACGGGCACACACCTGCTCAATGTCACGGTGTGCCAGGACAGGCCCTGAAGACCAGAGGCTCAGACTGGGCCTTGCCTTCAGGAGCCCCAGCCTTGGGCCTCTGGACAATGAATAGGGACAGGGCAGCTCTTCCTTCTGTAGGGTCCCACCTATGTGACACCAGGCAAAGGTGGAAACTAACACTACTTTTTACATAAATGGATGAAAATTGAGGTCAGCACTGGGTTCCCTAGAAAGGCAAAAACCAAAGGGCTTCTTTGAGAGGGTGGGAACAATGGCAGGTGGCAAGGCTCAGCCTCGTGTGGAAGAGGAGCAAGGCCAGACATGGTGTGGTGGGTTGGGGATGATGGGTTACAGTGGCCTGGTGTCTCCGGGCCTGTGCCAAGGGCCCAGGCCCTTCCCTTGTCAAGCCCCAGTGGACAGATGGCCATGAGGCTCCTTGCCCACCCATCTTACCTCGCATTCATAGTGTCCCAGGTCATCCTTGCCAGCTGCTCTGACCACAAGCACCAGCAGGCCGCTGCGGGGCTCACTCAGCATCTGGTACTTGTTGCCCGTGGTCAGCAGGGCCCCATCTTTGTACCACCTAGAACCCGTCACAAGAGTCCATGAGGCAGGGTGTGACATTTCCTGTGCTGCAGAGCCGCTGCCCTGGCCCAGATGCTATAGTCCTTGGTGAACCCACCCTCTGGATGCCCACATCCAGCTTGGCCATGCTATCTTGTGGCAGAGGCCCCATGCCCAGTGGGTCTCAGCCCCACAATGCCCTCTCTTCAGTGATCAGACAGTCACTGTGCCCAGCCCCGTACAGCTGCACAACCCTTGTGTTGCAGACAGGAGCCTGAAGCCCCTTCCCTGGTGCCCCACCATGTGCTGGCCCACCTAATCTGAGGGTGTGGGGCACCTTCGATGGTGCAGGTGAGCTGGGCATCCTCTCCCTCCACAAAGGGTGAGGCCCGGACCTTGTTCACAAACCGTGGCGGGACTGCAGGGTGGAGAGACACAAAGAGCCACTCTGATGGAGCTGGGGGTGTCCGAGCCCCCACATTCTTCCTGAGCCCTAAGTGAGCCCATGACCACATAGGGCTTCCACCCTCCCATGCCTGCCTGCCTGCCCTTCTCTCCCACCCACACCCAGTCCCTCATCACAGTGAGCAGAGGGATGGAGGGCCCTTCCACCCATCCACCAGAGCCACATGGTGGGCTTGGTCAGGGTGTCTCCCTGCCCCACGGGCCTCCAGGCTCACCTTGCACCAGGATCTTTCCCAGGGTGCTGGCACTGCCAGCGGCGCTGGTCGCAAAGCACATATACTGGCCAGAGTCGACCCCAGTCAGGTTGTCCAGGATGAGGGTGCAGGAACCATCTGGGTCTTCGATGAGGATGTGGTGAGGGTCCACTTCCACTGGCTTCCCATCTAGAAAGGAGGAGTGAGGGCTGTTGTCAGGCAGGGACCTTGTAAGCCTGCCCAGATGGATGAGAGGCTGGGGCTGGTCTGTACCTCTCTGGGTCTGTCTCTGTTTCTCTCTCTTTCTCTCTCTACCCTCTCTACACAGAGGGTGTGGCCCAGACCTCTGTCTCTGTGTCTCTATGTCCACCTTGGACATTAGCTAGAGGCAGGGCCAAATGAAGAGACCTGAACCTGACAGAAGACATCCACATGGACAGCTAAGTCCATGGTCACCCCACCGCCCCAGTGTGACTCCCTGCGGACCTCCCATGTGCTGATCACGCCCAGCTCCCTGGCTATGGGCCCATCCTCACTCAATCCCACCAAGCCTACAGCTACATACATAATCCACTGCCTAACACCCCTTCCCTCCCACCCATACCTCGTCCCTCATCACAGCATGCAGAGGGATGGAGGGCCCTTCTACCCATCCAATCTGCAGGGGGCTTCGAGAAGGAACTCAAATTTCCATGGCTGTGCTGGACACAGGCACCAGGCCACCCAGTTGTGGACAGGGACCTCTGGGTGCCATGGCGATGATGTCTGCATCTGAACTCTGGCCTGAAACTGCACGTGACTCTGAGTTCACATAGTGGACCCTTAACACCAGCCTTCTGCTCAGGGGGAGCCAGGCATCCTGCTGGTCTTCCTGAGGCCACTAGTGCAATGTGCCCTTGTTGACCCAGGGGCTGCTGCAAGTGGCATGGCCATTTGGTTTGACAGTTAACCAGCTAAGCTGGGACAGCTCCACGCAAACAACTGGCAGTAAAGCGTGGATGCTACACCCCAACTTTCCAGCCTTTGCGTGGCTGGCAGAGGAAGTGCCAGGCCTTGCTATAGCACAGAGGCAGCCAAGGTAATGAGAAGATGAATCGCAACTTGATATCCTTGTATGGCCATCAGAAATGGTCAAAGAGAGCTGGCTACTAGAGTGATCACCACCAGCTCTATCTACTTGCTGCCCCCATGGGCCCAGGTTGTAGGCACATACATAGGTCGTGCAAGCCCAGCAGCTCCGGATGGGTGGCTCCGGATGGGTGGCTCCGAATGGGGTGCCCTGGGAGCGCTCCCCTCCTGAGAGGTGGGGCCCCAGCAGAAGTGAATTCAGTCACTGAGGGCACTGACTGGAAGGGATGGGTGCTGGTCTCCAGAGGTCAGCAAGCTGCTATAAAACCAGCCTGGTCCTGATCCCCTGTCTTCCTGTCACTGCAACTGCTCCTTCCCCCTGGCAAGACTCCCAAGAAGTCATGAGGCCACCAAGGGGAACCCCACCAGATGGCACCATGCCCTTTGGACTTTCAATCTGAAAACAATCTCTTCACTTTATAAGTAACCCAGACTCAGGTGTCTTGTTGGCACATCAGGAAATGGACACGTCGCACGTTCCTGAGACAGACCGTTTCACGGCTAGAGCCCTTGATGAGTGAAGCGTCCCCTGGGTCTGGGACTTATCCCCTGCCAGACATGGCTGTCAGATACCACTTTTGAAAATCAGCTCTCAGCATGCAGTGGGGCTTTGGAGGAAACCAGATGCCCAACCCAGTGAGGCCTTGTGATCTTCCACTCAGGGATAGGCCAATTGGACTCCCTGAGGAACAAGAGATAAGGGCTGCCCAGCATTCATCAAAAGGAAGAGAGCTTCGTGAATGAGTGGATGTCCCCCAAGGGCAGGGTGGGCTCTGCTCTCCACTCCACTCCCTGATGCAAGGCAGCTGACTCCATGAGAATCTGGATCCAAGGGTCTCCACTCATGGGCTTGGGTTCGCATGGTCTAGCTAAACTGAAGCCCACTGACACGGCAGCTCGCTAGCCTCATCACCCAGGAAAGGAAGCTGGACTCATTCATTGTTTTGGGGGCTGGCCAGAGCTCTTGGCACTCCTGGGCCCTCTCTGCCTGGCTGCCCTTCCTTGCTAGCTTCCTGGGGTCCCTCCCATCTCTCTGGCTTGCCGCCCCTTCACTTATGTTCCTCACCTCTCTGACTCTGTGAATCCCAGATCCCAAGCCTTGAAGCCTGCCTTATCTCTTCACGCTCATTCCACATTCAAACTGACCTCAGTCTCTCTCTCTCTCTCTCTCTCTCTGGCACCAGGGATTGAACCCAAGGGCCTTAATCACATCCCAGCCCTTTCTACATTTTATTTAGAGACAGGGTCTTACTAAGTTGCTTAGGGCCTTGCTAGGTTTCTGAGGCTGCTTTGAACTTGCATCCTCCTGTCTCAGTCTCCTGAGCTGCTGGGAATGTTTTGAGGGCTGTGCACTAGACCTGACCCATAGTTTCAGACACACTATATGCCAAGGACCTGCCTGCCATCTCTCACCTCCAGCCAGACATCTCTCCTAAGCTCTAGATTTATTCTCAAGCTATCCCCTCCATAACCACCTGGAGCCCAATGGGTACCTGGATTCTTCAAAATCTCACAAATCTGGGTTTCTTTCCTCCCTGCCCAGCTCAGAATGTACCAGCCTGCCTCCCTGTGGGTCTGCCCCACCTCTGTGAATAGGACCAGTGGCCTCTGGTGTCCACAACCCCTGTGCTGCTCCCTGGATGCCATCTCTCTTCCACACACCCCATGCAACCCATCAGCAAATCTGGCTGGCTCTGCCTTCAAAATGCATCCAGGATGCAACCATGGCCACCACCAACATGATGCCATGTCCCTAAGCAGGCCCTTGGCACTACAGCCAAGGTGACAGATGACAGATCTGAACCATGCCCCGTGCTGCTCACAAGACCATGGGGTTTCCATGTAGTCAATGCTCCATGCTGCCCAAAGGAATCATGTTGATCCCTGGCACCAGCAAGGTGCCTTGGGACCCGAGAACAGTCTGCCAGGGAAGAGCCTCGGATTTTCTGGAACTTTGGGCCACAACAGATGGGCTAGCCTAGGGGTTTGTGGCTCAGGACCAGACTGGACACTCTATTTTACAATGGCATTCATGGAGGAGGCTCTGGCCCATGCTAGCCTCTATACCAACTAGGAGATTCCTGGTGGGTGACCCGGGCCACGCTGGCATCTATGCCAATGAGGAGATTCTTAGTAGGTGACCTGGACCACACTGGCATCTATGCCAACAATGAAATTCCTGGAGGGATTCTCAGGCCATTCTGAGAATAGGTGACCCAGGCCATGCCAGTGTCTATGCCAACGACGAGATTCCTAGAAGGTGACCCAGGCCATGCTGTGTCTACACCAATGAACAGATTCCTGGAGGATGCTCCAGGCCATGAAGGCTTCTATGCCAATGATGAGATTCCTGGTGGGTGACCAGGGCAATGCTGGCATCTCTACCAATAATGAGATTCCTGATGGATGCTCTAGGCCAAGCCAGCACTACGCCAACAAGATTCCTAGTAGGTGACCCAGGCCATGCTGGCATCTACGCCAATGACAAAATACCTGTGGGTGACCTGGGCCATGCTGGTGTCTTCACCTTTGACGAGATTCCCAGTGGATGACTAGGGCCATGCTGGTGTCTATGGCAGTAACGAGATTCCTGGGCCACACTGGCATCTACACCAATGAGGAGATTCCTGATAGATGACCCAGGCCACACTGGCGTCTACACTAACAATGAGCTTCCTAGTGGAGCTCCATGCTGTCTTCTATGCTAACGTGAGATTCATAGTGGGCTTCAGGCCATTAATCTTGACTTCAGGAGGACTAGAGCCTGAGGTCAGCCACATGAGTGGTCAGCCATGCAGGTCTGACAGAGTTCCAGTGACAAATGCTGACGTCAAGTCTCATTAAGCCTCCTGGTTGGCATAGGTCTGTTTGTGTTCTCAGGTGTCACTGGGAGGAGAAGGCTGGGAGCTCTTTCTCTTCCTCACTGCACTGGGAACGGGAGGCTGGGAGCTCATAAGTGGTGACACTGGACCCTCCCGAAGTGCTCTTCTTTTTTCTCAGGGGCTGCAGTCTTGTCTTTATGCTGAAGTAAACCCTAACCCTGAGCATAATAGCTCTGAACTCCAAGACCTTCTGGTGAATCACTGAACCTGAAGGCAACCTTGGGGACCAGTGAACTGGACGTCAGAAGTGAGAGTGGTCTCGGGACCCCAAGCCCATGGAGGTGCAGGAAGTGAGGATGGTCTCGGGACCCCAAGCCTGTGGCAGTGTCAAGTGAGACGGGCCTGGGAGACACCTGACTTCCCTTGACCTTGGCAGCTCCCATCCGTGAGCCACGTAAGGCCTGTGCTCTGTGACCCTGAAGGCGCAGTGTGATCAGCACCCTTCCTGGCCCATTAAGTTTACAGGCCTCTCCTGCACCCAGGTGCCTGCCTGTGGCCCCTTCTGTGGTCCTGGTGCTCTCTCGGCTGCCCTCAGGCATGTCTGTCTCGGCCCTGTGCTGACTCCTCACCCTGCTCATTCCCTAGGGTGGCCATGGCACCACCTGACTTACCTGTTCACTGTCCATCCCCAGGATGTTTGCCCTTGAACAGGCCTGGACTGTCTCTTGTTCCCCATGCCCAGCCCACTGACCAGACCCCATGCTGTCCTCAGCCCCCGTGCAGCCCACCCCTGGTAGGGGTTCCTGTGAAGGGTCAGTCTGTAGGCCCTAGCAGGTACCCTTGTACCAGCTGACAGTAGGCTTGGGTGTGCCAGTCACGCGGCAAGCCAGCTTTACAGTTTCCCCCAGCTCAGCCGTGCAGTCAGCCAGTTCCTCTTCAAATTCCAGAGGACCTGAGGACACATGTGGGGGTCTGAGGACTTTGAGGGTGGGATGTCAGGCCTATGTCCCCTGGGTGCACCCTGGCAAATTGCCCCCAACAACAGCAGTGGCCTCACATCCAAGGGCCTGGTTACTGACTAAGCTGGGTGTGGCTGCACGAGGCAGGGACAGACCAGGGTACAAGACCATCACACCCAAACATGACCTGGTCAGATACTCCAAGTCTGGAGCTATGCCATGTCCCCACTACATCCCTTGTGTCCCAGGGTCAGCTCAACACCTGCTATGGGGCTCCCTGGGAGGCCAAAGCCATTGGTCCCTCAGCTAGATCTGACGAAGGGGAGAACCAAGCCACCAGTGCAGAAAGCAACCCATGCCCACGTGCCCGGCCTAGGTGCAGCCCGCTGGGCATCTAAGTGATGTTCAGGTCCCCACACCAGCACAGCACCAGGGACACTCACGCCACACAGGCAGGGCCAGGCGCTGCTGGATGCTGCTGATCTCCTTCACCCAGGAGTGCTTGATGATGACTGTGCACGCCTGCAGCAGGTACTTGCGCACAGAGTCCTCCCGCTCATGCCACACCTCGAAGGCAAGGTCGTCCCCTTCCACCTGGTCGTTCAGGTTGATGCTGCTTAGCTGTTGAGGGGTGCAACATTAGTGGGAGGACAGAGCTAAGCATCCCTAGACAGACAGGGTCCAGTAGGGCTATGCCCAGGTCATCCCAGAACAATGGCAAGTTCTGCTCCAGTGGCCACCCTGGAGCCCAGGAACAGGGAAACCTCCACTGGCCTGCATGACACCCCCAGCCCCTGGCACCACAGACCTTCATCATATTCCAGAACACATAGCTGAAGGTGTCGGTGTGCGATTTCGTCGGGGCTTGCAGATCATCAGGTGGTTCCGAAACAGGAAGACATGGCGATTGTGGCCCTTCCAAGGCATTCGGGCTCCTGGTGCGCCCTCCCACACAATGAAGTGGCCCTGGGGTGTGAGTAGATGTGGTTGGACTGTGGTTGCCTGGACCCATCCCTGGGCGCAGACCCCAGGGTCATCTATGAGCCCAGCACCCACAAAAGCCACACCCCACCACATGGCAGCAGACACAAGTCCCCCCACCTGGCGGACGGGCTCCCCCAGGGCCTCCAGGGTGCCAGGGTAGTTCTCCATGAGGGACACGTGCAGCTTGTTCTCAGCACGCTGGGGCAGCGCTGACACGACTGCGTAGGCCTGCTCCAGAAGGGCGCAGTTCTGCTGGTTCCGCGCCTTGTTGTGGATCAGCTCCTGAGGCGGACCAAGGGTCAGGACCCAGACCGCTTCAGCCCCAAGGCCTGGCCTGGACATTCAGGGCTGGGGCAGGACAGGGCTTCCCACCTTGAGCAGAGCCTGGTACTTCTGCACCCGCTCCACCGGCTGCTCCAGGTAGTGCTGCAGTGGGGGTGGCAGTGGCTGCGAGGGGTCCCCAGCAGACAGCATCTCCTCAGTGCATTTCTGTAGGCACCACAGGGCAGGTTTCAGGCAAGAAAGCACAGCTCCAGTTAGGGCATCCTGACAGTAGAGGACATCCCAGGGGCACTCTCACACCTGGCCCTGAACCTGGACAATGGCTGTGTTACCATCTAGCCGGACGCATGCACAGAACTTGGGCAGTGAAGTGGCCAGCCCAGGAGCACAGAGCTACAGGGCTCAAGGGTCCCTGGGGACTGTGGGGAAAGAGATCAGGGAATATGAACTAAGGCCATGAGCACAGGACAAGGGCTAAGCCACAGGGGACTTTCAGGTCAGTGAGTTTTCTGGTGGGAGTCAAGGCCAGCACTAGGCCTGGGAGTAGCCAGGGAGGGGTACCGTGGCCAACGCCATGGAGCCAGGCATGGGCACCTTGTAGAACTCCTGGACGGGCGTGCTGACAACCATGGACTCTGCCTGCACACGGCCCACCAGGAACTCCAGGTACTTCTCAAAGGCTTCCTGGTTCTTGATGAAGCACATGGCCACATCATCATCTGTGTCACAGCGATGCAGGTCCTGCAAGAAGCTGCCACAGAGAGGGACAGGGTCAGGGACAGGGTCAGGCACAGGGTCAGGCACAGCTCACAGCCCAGTCCTGGGCCCTGTCCTTGAGAGGCTATGGTTCTTGCCCAGGAGTGGGTTCTGGGTCTGTGAGACTGAGTATACTAAGCTGGGTGTGCAGACATGTGGGCACGTACAGAAGTGCATGGGTATGTACACTTGCCCACGAGTGTGCAGATGTGTAGTATGTGAGCATGTATATGTGGGTACATGCATGTACATGTGCACATGTGTGGGTGCATGTGTGTATGCATGTGGCTGTGCATGTATACACAAGTGTGCAGATATGACCATGCATGTGTGGCATGTGTGCATAATATGTGTGCATGTGTTTGCCTGAATGTGTCTGTGGATGTGCGCATGGCACACACATGCACTCAAATTCTTGTGTGAGTGTGCAAGAGTACATGTGCATGGAGATCAGCATGCATGTGAGTGCACATATCTATGTGTATCCAGCATGTATGTACATTTTTGTACAGGATTCACATATGTATGTGTGCACACATGTACACTATGTGCACACACATATCAAGCACATGTCCATGCACATTTGAGGCTGGGTGCGTGAGCATATGTGGTGTGCACATGGGACTTCCCGTGTGCCCGTGTACATTCATGTGCATGCACATGGGCCTGTGTGAGTGCTCATGGGTGGCAGGTATTCTTCAGCCTTCAACCCATATGGCGAGCGTCTGTCACTGGGGCATCACACAAGTGGGATGTGTCCATGGGTAAATCGAGTTCCTACCCCAGCTGCTGAGTGTCACCCTCCACGAGGCCTGACCCACAGCTGTGCGTGCACCTCACATGTATGTGTGTGGCCTTGCCTACCTGCTGTGGAAGCGACTGATGTCCTGTACATTGCGAAAAATGACTGCCTTCTGGCTGGCCACGGCTGCTGGTGCTGTATGTAGTGGCTTTGGAGGAACTGAAGCTCACCCACGAAGGTCTGCTCTGAGCTCAGCAGTTCCTGGATGACAGAGCTGGTGGAAGAGTGGCATCAGGGAGTGCCCAGCAGCTGCCCTGCTCCCACTGTCCCTAGTCTCCACATGGGGACTAGGGACACATGGAGAGCTTGCTCCCTTGCACTGCAGTTAAATGGGGTCCCTGTGATCAGGAGCCTGTCACCCAGTTTCAGAAAGTGGGTAGGTGGTGGAGCAAGGGCACCACCTCTTCCCCAGGAAGCCCTCCCGAATGAGGCTCTGGGAGGGCATAGCTGCAGAAACCAGGGGCAGGACCGTGACCTAAGGAGGCTCACACAGCTTCAGCAAGCACAGGTCCCCCATGAAGAAGCACGGCAGAACGCCAGCTGGCCCTTGAGGCCCAGCAGCCAGCTGTGGCTCCACTCTCAACCCTCCCCAACACATACCTCAGCCTGGTCTTGTACTCATCCTCGGACATGGCCTCGGGGAATTCGGGGGCCTCACTGGGCCCCCACTCAGGAGACAGCTATTGAGAAACAGGAGTTTGTTCCAGGGCACCAGTTTGTTCCACCTCCTCTGTGGCCACTGGGCTCCTGTCCCTTACTTCCAGGGTTCTCTGGCGAAGGGCCAGGATCCCAGGGCCTTGGCACCCTCCCCCAGCTCCGGACTACCATACCTTGAGCCTCTTGTCCAGGTAGGCTGGTGACACACAGCCTTGCCTGGAGGGGCTGGACTTGGTGGGCTTGGTGCGCACAAGCCAGTGCAGTGGGTGGGCTGAGTCCAAGACCTCCACATACTGGCCTTCCCGCAGTGTGATGGCGTCCTACTCGGCCCCCAGGGGTAGGTAGTTGGCCGTGGCCACATAGATATCAAAGATCTGATAAAGAGAAATGGGCCTAAGTCTTGGGGCCAGAGGGGTGAGGCCTGCCAAGGCCCCCCATTGCCCCCCACCTCTGAGGAGGGATAGGTTCTCCCAACCCCCTAAAACCCCCAAGAGCAGAGGGGAGGGTGCTGAGTCCAGGGGTTGAAGAGGTACCCAGTCCAGGGCCACAGGGCAGGAGCCCCCAGGGTCACTCTGCACAGATGGCAGTGAGAGGGCTGGCTCCTGCCAACGTGGATGGGCGCCTAGACTGTGGTTGCTCACAGCACCTTGCTGCCCACTGCCCCCTGCAACCCAAGAGGTGGTGGGCTCTGGAGGCAAAGGTGCACTCTCCACAGATGGCAGTGAGAGTGACATCAGAGGTAGTGCTCTGCAGGAACCCACGTGCAGAGACCCTGCCCTCTGCTCTAACCTCTGGTGTCCCTTGGTGTCTCTGGGGGTGATGCCCCTCCCTTGGTAGCACCAGGCCCTTGCAGCCCCCCATTGTCTCTTCAGCAAGTCAGGCCCCAAGCCCTGTTCCTAAGGGTCCCAGCCCACCCACCTCTCCTTGGGAGTCCCCATCCTCTGACTCTGAGGATGACTCCTGGACGCTGGAGGAGGGCCGTGACTGGCCATGCCGGGGGGAGGTGGACGGAGTCTTGGACTCCTCATCACTGTCACCTCCAGGCACCTGCAGCTTGGCTGGGCGAACACAAGAGTTGTGATGTCCCTGGAAGGCTGTCCCCCTACTGCCTACCACCCAGCCAGTCTCCAGGGCTCCCAGGCACAGAGTCCTAGCTAGGCCCCATGCGAGGACACAGGGTCCCAGCCTCCCCTGTGGTTGGGGAGGTCCCATCCTGGCCCCCTCACCCTGTGTGATCTTGGCCGACACCATCTCAGTGATCTGGGAGGTGAGTTTCTGTAGGAATTCCTCTGTACCCACCTCAGTGAGGGACAGGTGGCTATGGGCCTCCTCAGCCACCAGGGCCTCCCCTGGGGGAACAAACACAACACTGTGGGGTCATGCTTCCCCCAAAAGTTCACTGCAATTCTCCTAGGGGCTGATGGTGAGCAGGAGACCAGGCCCTGGCAGGGAGACCATGAGGTGGTGCCAGCAGGAAGAGACCAGTGAGGTCAGCAGGATGCAGAGCCTGTGACCAGGGATGAGAATGAAGGGAGCGGGTCTGGACAGAAGAGGCAGAAAGTGGCCAGAGAATGGCAAGCACAGCTAAGGGGCAGCAGGTGGCAGGCAGGGCTGCAGGCAGATGGTGAGGGAGCTGAGGACAGGGCTGGGCAGGGTCCAGCCTGGCATCAGGCTTGAGGCAGGGTTGGGGCTGTGGGGGCCGAGGTGACTTTGTGGCTCTTCTTAACATAGCCCACTGGGCATGGGCCCCCTGACCACAGAGGTCAGAAATAGCTCTGACTCCAACCAGAGCTGGGAGCTGGCCATGAGAGGGCAGGAACCTAGAGCCCAGGCTGCTCAGGTCCAAAGGGCAGCCTCCCCTGCACCCAACCCAGGCATACCTTTCCTCTGCCCAGCAAGGCCGGTGAGACCAGCAGACTCTGACATCTGTGCTGAGATGGCTTGGGTGGTCCTGAGGGGAGGAGGGGTGTCCTGCAAGCCCAGCTTGGACCCCACCACTCTGCTCCCCATAGAGGGGGGCCTAGGGGCCAGGACACCACAATCAGTGGCTCCACACCAGAAGGGGCCCATAAAAACTTCATTTGATAGTGTGGAGAAGCTGCACAGGGAAGGGGGTGGCCACCCACAGGGCTACACCACCCTAGCCCACTGGGTAAGTCAGTCAGGGCACCCACTCACCCCTGTAGGAAGGTAGAAATGAGAGCCTCCTTCATCTTCTCCTGCTCCTCCTCCTTGGGCACTGTCCAGAGATCCAGGGGAGCTGTCAGGACCAGTCCTGTACTCCGATACCTTGAGTCCTGGGCTGGGACCCCTACCCAGGACATCTAGACCACCCTGGGGGCCCTGCCTGCACTGTCCCTAAGAAGCCCTGGCAAGGGTCTGTGCCTAAGCGCCCACCTCCCTGTCCACTCTCAGCACTTGGTCACCCATGGGGTTGGGGGACAGCCTGCCCTCCAAGCACCATCGCTCAGAGGGGCTGAACAGAGGGCTCTGGGCAGGGCCTGCAGGCCATCTGTGCACCATGCAGGCAGGGCTGAGGTTCCAGGCCAAACTGGCCTGCACCACTGGGCCCAGACTGCTCTTGGGCTCTGCAGGAGAAGGATCACAGGTGGGTGAAGGCCATACATCCCAAGCTGGTCCCTCACCACACCCAGGCTCCCTACTCACTGCCTGAGACATGCAGGCTGGCAGAGCAGAGGGCCTGGCCAGCGGCCTTGGTGGCAATGCACGTGTAGGTGCCCTGGTGTTGCCGGCCCACATCTAGCAGGACCAGGCTGTGCTGCTGAGCAGAGCTGGCCATAGTGTAGCCTGGGGTGTTTGGGCCAATCCACAGCACGCCTCTCTCGGCCTCCTCCTTGAGCCAGTGTATGGTGGGGGCCTGGCATCCTGTGGGCAGGAGAGGGCTCAGTGGGTACACAGCCCCACTGGCTATGGGCCTCCAGAAGAGGGTGCTTGGCAAGAGTGATATGAGGGGTGGAGCAGGAGGCCACGCAGGGTGGCATGGGTGGACTGTGGGAGGGTGGCATGGGGACTCTGGGGGGGTGATCTTTCTCCGGGGAGTGAGGATGCCCACCTTCTACCTTCACCGAGAATGTGATGCTGGAGCCCCTCTTCACTTTCTTGGGGGTGAACCTCTCCAGGATGCGGGGTGGCACCAATTGCTCACACACATCTGGGAGAGCAAGGACAGCCATGGAGACACCCGGCACCCCTCCTTCAGCTCCCACGTCCTGATGTCCTTGTTCTGGGAACCCCAGGTAGTTCTCTGCGACCTGTGCCTGTGGCCCCAGAGAGCCCTCTTCCTGCACCTCCACCGCTACCAGGCCCAGGGCTGGTCCACTCTGGCCTCACGCCCACAATCCACCCAGCCTCTGTCTGCCCACAGGGCCATCTCACCTGATGCTGACTTCTCTTCTGGTTCATCAGGACCTGAAAAGTGCAGAGGGAGTCAGATGTGCAGCATGCACAGATTCCCTTGCTTCCCTACATGTGGGAAGGTCCTGGTCCTACTGCCCAGTGGGGGGACCTGGGCATGGCCCCACCCATGGTCAAAGGTCCATTACCCTGCCTGAAACTTTGGCCGGGAGGCCAAAGAACTCACACTCCAGTGTACATCCGTGTGACATCCCCACCCTCCCTGTGCCCACTGGGAATCTGGGGCCCCGCCTAGAACCACATGGGCACTGAGAGATGGCAGCTGGGGCTGCACCCTGAGAGACAGGAGGAGGACCCAGCAACAGTCTCTCCGCAGGACCAGTATGGATCAAACTAGGAGTCAGCTCTCAGTGCTCAGAACGTTTGGGAAAATAAAGACACAGGAGTTTTCTTGTCAGAGCTGCCACTGGGGCTTTGTGCAGGTCTGCTGGGCCCAGTGTTCGTCTGCTTCCCCCAAGAGCCTGCTCATCACTCAGGGCATCCAAGCCCCACTGGGCACCCGCTCCTGTGGGGCAATTCTGCCATCTGTGCCACTGTGCATAGGGCAATGGGCTGGGCCCCGGCCTGATGGGGCCTGGCATGCAGTACATGTGGCACTGCTCACTCCTTCAGGGCACACACCTCGGACCAGCAGATGGGCAGATGAGTAGGCAGCACCAACAGCATTGCTGATATAGGCTGCATACTGGCCCACGTCCTCCCAGGTGACAGAGACGATCTCCAGGGTGTGCAGTGTCTTCTTGTCAGCCATGCGAATGTGGGCAGATGTAGACAGGGGCTGGCCATCTTTGAACCAGTACAATCTGGGGACTGGGTAGCCTACCCCATGGAGGAGAGTGGTCAGCACACGACCATTCTCAATGGGCACTATACTCTTTCGATGGGAGACAAAGGCCCAGAAAAGAGGTTGCTCAGAGGCCAGCGAGCCTCTGGTGTGGGGGTGGGGTGGCAGCCTCTTGTTGCCCAGCAGCAGGCACACATGACCTCCTGACCTCCACTGGTCAGGCCCTTCCCACGTGTGACCAATGGGAGACAGCTCCTGGCCTCCCTCCAGCTACGGTGCCCACTCCCTAGCACCTCACCTTTCACTTTGAGATGAAATTTGGCCAGGCGTGTACCAGGGGCCACCTGGAGGTCCCTCAGCTCCTCCACCACCTGGGGCAGCTGCCCCTCATCTGATTCGGTTCCCTCTTGCTCCCGGCTGGCAAAAAAGACAAATAAGGGGGTAGCCATAAAGTGGAGCAGGCTGAGGGTCCAGGCAGGAGGGCCCACGGGGTGAAGGTCAGAGGCAGATAGGTTTGAGGTTCCCTGTATCCTGAGTGGAGGAGCAGAGGGACAGAAACGGACAGGGTCTGACTGAAAGCTGCAGGCTTGGGAAAGTCAATCTAAGCCACCCAGTCCAGATCACCACTTCCCGGGAGGCCCTGGGCTGCTGTCTGTGTGGCCCCACCTAGACAGGTATCCCTGGGCACTGAAGTAGGATGAGGTCTCCGTGGCGTCTGTGGCAGTGTCGTAGTCTGTACTGGTCACTGGGGAGGAAAAGTGAGTGGAGGAGGCTCAGGACTTTGGGATTTCAGGGGGACGCGCCCTCCTGGGCCTGCCCACCCCTGCTGTTCCCAGCCTCGTTCTTCCACACCAATAACTAACTGCAAGCCTCTTAGGCCCAGCACAAAATGTCATATGACCTGAGTCTCCAGAAACAGCAGACAGGGACAGTGGCAGAACCTTCTGGTTCCATCCCACCAGGGCATGAGAGGTTGGAGACACAAGCCTCAAAACCAAGAGAAAGAGACTTGAATTTCTGGCCAAGAAGGGGCAACAAGCTGGACTTCCACCACTGTGGGCCAAGCAAGAGTCCCCAGAGTGCCCATGCTGAGACGCTACCCCAGCAGGATGGTTGGGAGGTGGGGCTCTGGGCCTGGGGCCAGTGGGAGCTGAATGGCAGCTGCACCTTAGCCAAGGACCCGAGATCCCTGGCCCTTCTTGCCACGTTCTCAGTGACATTCAGGTAAAATTGGGGGACTTTACAAGATTTCTTAGACAATAAAATGGAAGAAAATAGTCTTTTACAAATGGTGTTAAGAAAGAGTGAACTTGGAGCCTTACCTCAAACTCACAAATTCCCTCCAAGGGAACCAAAGACCTCAACTTCAAAGCTACCACCAAGTTTCCAGAAGAAAGCACACATGTGGGTCTTTATGACTCACATCAGGCAGCACTTGCATACGTGTGGCAAAGCCCAAGCAGGCAAGAAAGAGCAGAGACCCTAGCCTTCATCAGGCCAGACACAGTGCCCCCAAAACATGGCCAAGAAAGGGAAAGACCGAGGTCATGCCTCTGATGCAGCCCGGAATCAGAAACACGTGAAGAGCTCTTTCAGCTCTGGAAGGAGACCAGCCATCAGTGCCCACCATGCCACAGCTCCAAGCATGCCTGTATGCAGGGGAGCCTCCACCACGACCCCACACACACCAGCAGCAGTTCTGTGGCCAGGCCACCTGCCAGCTGCATGTCCTCTAGCCCAGCTCAGCTCTGACCCTGTTTGCCTGGGGACAGGCAAGACAACCTGCTTCAGAGGCTAGTCAGAAGCCCAGGCTCCTCGCTGGGGTGGACCCAGTGGATATAAATCAGGACCCATGGTCTCCCTGGGGCAGGATTAACCTGCCAGGGCAGCTCACAGAAGCCAACCAAGGGTCCTGTTGCCTAGGCTGAAGGTGTTTTAAGGACACCTCAGGAGCAGCCAGATGTGAGATCATGTCGGGCAAGCTTTGGTGGGCACAGCCCCTGCCAGCACCTCTGTTTCCATCAGGCCGAAGTTCCCTGAGGCCCACAGCCTGGGCACCCTACTCCAGCTGTGTCACACGCCATCCCCAGTGGATGGGGTGGGGCCCTTTCCAGGCTTCCTGTCAAAGCTTGGTCTTCCTGGCCAGCCTGCCCACCAAGGCTACAGGGACCCTGTAATTAATTGGTGTCTATTTGCTAATTAATTAGACACCAGTGCTACAAGTTCAAGTATGGGGGTCAGGGGTCAGGGCATGCTGTGAGGATGGCTCTGCAGTGCCTGGGCTGGGGGCAGTTGCTTGGAGGGTAGAGGGGCCCGCTAGATCCCTGCATGCTTCAGCCCAGGTTCCCCACCCCTTCTCTTGTGCCACAATGGGGTGGGGGCTGGAGCTCTCCTCCAGGAGAGGCAGGCACTACAGATCCGGTGTCTGCTGGACCCAGTCCTGGAGAGAGCCATCACCCCCTAGCATGTTTTGCCTGCCTTGGCTTGACTGTTCTCGTGACTGCTGGGCCAGCTGAGGGCAAAGCAGGGAGACAGTGGTTGGATGGAAGGAAGAACTTCCCAGTTACCAGGGGGCCCTGTTGCCTGTTGCCCTGGAGTGTACTCAGAGCCTCACTGACCACATGTATGGGCTGTGCAGCCTGGGAATCCCTCCTCATGTCCCCCTTTCCACCTCTTCCCAGGGCCCCCAACCATGCAGGTGACCATTGAGGATGTGCAGGTCCAGGTGAGTGGTACGGCACAGTTTGAGGCTGTCATTGAGGGGCACCCACAGCCCACTGTGACATGGTACAAGGTAAGAGCTGGCCCAAGGAGGCAGGGTGGGACCCTCAGAGGCCGGAGGCACCTGTGTGTGCATGTGTGTACGAAAACCGCACCACACAATCCTAGCTGTGTGGCCCCTCCTGCAATCCCCAAGCCCATCATGGCTGGGCATGGGGCTAGACCTGGGGCCGACACACAGCAGGTGCCAGGGAAGGGCAGGTGGGCCTGATGCTGGGATGGGCTGATGGCGTCCTGGCCTGCTGGTGTTTCAGGACGGTGTCCAAATGGAGGACAGTGCCCGGCTGAGCCAGCAGAAGGATGGCACCACTCACTGCCTGCTACTGAAGGATGTGGCCCAGCAAGATGCAGGCGTCTACACCTGTCTCGCACACAATGCTGCTGGCCAGATGCTCTGCAAGGCAGAACTGCTGGTCCATGGGGGTAAGCCGCACAGCCTCCCAGGCCCAGGGCCGCTCGGTCTCCACATGGCATCCCCAGTCCCCACAGGGACCCCAGCTCAAGGTTCCCATGGGCCACAGACCCAGGCCCAGGGAACAGCTTGCCAGCTCCACAGTACTGGGGACGAGGGCCAGGGCAGTGCCTTTGCCGTCCTAACTACCTTCTGTGCTGACCACAGGAGACAGTGAGCCAGATTCAGAAGAGCAGAGCCATTGAAGGAAGCTGCACTCCTTCTACGAGGTCAAGGAGGAGATTGGCAGGTACACTCCAGCCCTTCTGGCCCCGGGGATGCCCAGGACCTGTGGCACAGCGTCACCATCCTGATCCCCCTCCCTCCTCCCCAGAGGCGTGTTTGGCTTTGTAAAAAGGGTACAGCACAAAGGAAATAAGGTATTCTGTGCTGCCAAGTTCATCCCCCTGCGGAGCAGAACTCGGGCCCAGGTGTACCAGGAGCGAGATATCCTGGCCACGGTCAGCCACCCGCTGGTCACTGGGCTGCTGGACCAGTTTGAGACCCGGAAGACCCTCATCCTCATTTTGGAACTGTATCCTTTCTTCTCCTGACCCCTTGGGGTTTGAGGAGGGGTACAGTGGCCACCAGGCTGGGGATTGGAGGAGCATATGCTCCCTGGGCCTGGCAGGTTGTGATGGCCTCAGCCCACCTTCCTGTGGCCAATGCTGTGTGACAAGCAGCCCTGTTCCTGACACTCCTGATGGTATTGGGCAGGGGGTTCTTTCTCTCTGAGGGTTGTCCATGGGGGTCACCAGGCAGGGTCAGTGGTTGAGCTGCTCCTGAGGGTCCAGATGTCCTCGGTGGAGATGGCCAGGGGTCTCCTCCCATGGGTGACCTCTCAGATGTCAGGCGAGGTGTATCCTACACAGGTTACTCCAGGTCTTTGCCCACTGCCCATAGGTCCCTGACTGGGGTCTCAGTGTGGAGGGCCTTGTGGCTGGATCTGCTCCTGTGTTCTTGTCTCTCCCCTGAGGAGGGATTTGTGCAGACAGGCCAGGTGCCCCCACCCTACCACTGCCCTGTGGCCTCAGTCCCTAGGCAGCCCCCCTCATCTGGGCTGGATGCTGTCTGGGGTTCCAGGGGCCCATGGCACCTCCCCTCAACCTGAGCACCAGTACCCCACCCTTGAGACCGCAGGAACCCTGTCCTGGCCACCTCCTGGTGGGTTCCAGCCTCAGCTGCTTTCCTTGACCAGGCCCTAGGTGCTCATCAGAGGAGCTGCTGGATCGCCTCTTCAAGAAGAGAGTGGTAACAGAAGCCGAGGTGACCCTGCACCTGCCTGCCACTGGCCTGAGCTGCATGCGGGTCCCAGCCCCACCCAGACACAGCTGCCCCAAATGTGGCCCAGGCCCCGCCTCTCTGGATCCCAGGCCCCCGTGGCTACCCAGGCTCTGTGCCCAGCTGCACTGCCTGGCTTCCTGAACACCTTGCTTGTTCCTGGGGATTTCTCTGGCTTTGGCACTTAGGGCTCAGAGTGCCACCTACCCTTTGGCACTTAGGGCTCAGGGTGCTACCTCTCCTCAACCCCTTTGGGCTTGTCCCAGGTGCTAGACTGGGGCACTCAAGCAGGATGAGTCAAGGTGGAGGGCCGCGGCCCCTCCCTGAGCACAGCATTTGCCACAGGTCAAGGTCTACCTCCAGCAGCTGGTGGAGGGACTGCACTATCTGCACAGCCACGGGGTCCTCCACCTGGACATAAAGATTCTGTCCCTTGGGCCCCTCCAGAACCTGGGTGGGAGAGGGGAGCCCTGGGCCTACAGGATAGGAAGGGACAGGCCTACCGTGTCCAGTTTCCTTGACAGGACTTGCTATCCTGCAGGGACTGGATGCACTGCTAATTGGCAGCTCATCCGTGGGCTCTGTCTGATCTACAGAACTTCTAGTTTCCCCCTCACCCCCCTCTCCCATTGTGGCTTAGCTTCTACAGATCAGAGAAAATATTTGACCTTGGATTTTTAATCCTAATTTTCAACTCTGTAGAAGAATTTGGCTCCAAACCTTTCCAATCAAAAGGGTGATTATCTCCTCCATGGGACACAGTCTCCCCTTTAGATACAGCTGACTTATGGAACCAGACCAGAAATACCTGTCACTTTCACAAATGGAGGGGGAGAATGGCTCTACCACTGCCTCTGGGTCCAAACCCATCACTTTGGATCCACTTTTAAGAAATCTAATATCCAGTATGCTAATGAATTATTTTCTCAATTAATTCCACTAATTAGTCATCTATTCTTGCTCTGCCAGAATCCCTATCTTTTTACCATCTAATCATTCATTGCCAACAAGCCACATATTCTACCTCCCTAGAGGGATGCATTTACACTGGGTAAATAAATGGTTAGGGTAATCTCATGCTGCCTGTTCCAGCTTCCCAGATCCAGTTCACAGTACCAAACATCAATATTAACCATCAAGGGAAAATATGCTTCTTTAAATAATCAGGAGAGAATCTCCTACTCTATCTGGAAATTTCTCTGTTCTGCTAGTTCAGTATTGGCAGTCAACAGACAATGGCACTCATTACTACTACAATACTAAAAGGCATTTTCCCTATAGCTAAACCATCATCTCTGACACCCAAATAATCAGAATTTTTTAGCAGAATTTAGTGTCCTTGCCTCACCCCCCAACAGCATCTTCTGCTCATTTTTCGCCCAATACTGAGGTTTTATCTGAGTTCCATGGTGATGCCAAGACAGGTAAAGATATTCTTTAAATCTTCCACCTACTCCCTTCTTTTCTGAAACTTACACATAATCAATGTTTTTACTTATTTTGAAAACTCTCATGCACCAGGTATAGTGATAATAGCTTTAAAAAGCATTTACCTACTTCCACCCTTAAATCTTTATGGGTTGGGGTTTGTACCCCCATTTTACAGAGAAGAAAAGCTGAGGCTCGGTCACCTGCCCAAGGTCATCCCGGGCAGGGGCTGGGATCCAGGTTTGACCTGGATGTCCTCTGTCCTCCGCTTGCTGGGTTCTCACAGTGCGTGCGGGCGGGGTGCGCTCCTCGGGGCTGTCTTCCTTGGAGGACGAGCCTCTGAGAAGAACCAGTCCCCTTCCCTGACTTCACCACGCTCCCGCCACTTCCACCTGGCAGCGGTTCCCGGAGACCCTACTCACAGTCCCTCCTCTGGGGCCAATTCAAACTTCCCCTCGGTCCCCAAAGCAGGCACCGGCTGGCTGACACGAGGAGCCGCCTCCTCCCCGCCCGCAAGGCTGGGAGCCGGCGAGTGGAAGAAAGGAGGGCGCGGATACCCCGCTTCCCTGGGCTCGGACTCGGGGGCCAGAGGCGGTACGACGCTGCGGGGGAGTGGGCAGCGCGGGCGGGCCAGGGGTCGGCGGGACCCGGGGACCGGGGAACCGGAGACCCGGCGCGGGAGCGCGGCTCGGGCGGGCAGGGGGCTCCGGCGCCGGGGCAGGATGCGCGGGCGGCGGGGCGCTGCCGCCGGCGCCAGGTCGGTGCGCCGAATGCCGGGAGCCGCGCCGGGGCGGGGGGGGGGGGGGGGGGGGGAAGGGGTCCGCGGCGCGGGGGGGGGGGAAGGGGTCCGCGGCGCGGGGGGCGGGGAAGGGGTCCGCGGCGCGGGGGGGGGGGGGGGAAGGGGTCCGCGGCGCGGGGGGGGGGGGGGGGGAAGGGGTCCGCGGCGCGGGGGGGGGGGGGGGGAAGGGGTCCGCGGCGCGGCGGGCGGGGCCCCGGGGCCCGGTGCAACGGGCGGGAAGGTGCGGCGGCCTCAGGCGCGCCGGCTCGGGTCGGGGTCGGGTCCCCGGAGGCCCCCTCCTACCTTTGCCGGGCGCCACGTAGACGGAGTAGAGCAGCGAGGACGAGAGCGAGAAGAAGAAGAGCGTGGCGAGCGGCGAGCGGCGCGGCAGCCACAGCAGCCCCCGGCGGGCGCACATGCTGCAGCCGGGCGGCCGCTCGAGGGCCGGGCCTGCTCCTGCGGCTCCCGTGCGCCGCCGCCTGGGCCTCGGCCGCCGCCTCCCGAGCCTCGCGGGCCGCCACCGCCGCCTCGCCTATCCCAGCCGACAGCCGCGGCGGGCCGGGCCACATGAAGTGGGCGGGGCCGCGCGGCCCGGGGCCAGCGCAGCGACGGGGGCGGAGCGGGCGGTCGCACAGGGGCGGAGGGGCGGGACCAGCGCCGCCGGCACCATCGCAAAAGACCCGCGCGCTCGCTCGCCACCCGACCCCGTCGCCCCCGCGGCTGAGCAGCGGCTTTAGGAAGCTGTTAGAGGTACAGTAGTGAAGGATAAGTCTAACCCCACTCTTGAGGGTAGTGGGTTAGAAGCACAAATGTACTCCAAGTAGGCCATGTGGTACAGGTGCCATGGACCATATGTAGCTGCCCAGCACCTGAAGTAGTGTTAACTGAGTAGTGTTAAATAGTGTTAACTGAGATATGCTATGAGTATAAAACACTCACTGGAATTACACAAAGGATGTAAAATTCCCAGTGCTATTTTTTCATGCTGATTGTATCCAATCACATTACTTTGAATATAGTCATCCCTCTGTATCTGAAGGAGATTGGCTCCAGGACTCATCCCAAACTAAAAATCTGGGAATGCTTCTATCTTTTATATAAAAGTATTTGGACATAAACTATGCATATCCTCCTGTATGTTTAAATTTCCTTTAGATTTATAATACCCATTATAAATTAATATTATGTTATTATATATTTACATATTATATTGCATTGATTAGGGAATAATAATAAGAAAAAAATCTGCACATGTTCAATAAATATGCCATTTTTTCCCTGAATATTTTTTAATCCTAACTTAGTTGCAGAAACCACAAGTATGGAGGGCCAACGCTGTTTGGTCAGACAAGATGTATTGTTAAAACTGATTTTCCCTTCTCCCTTCTGCTTTTCTGCACTTGGCTACAGAGACCTCTGGTCACAGGCTGCTTACATTCCATTTGTACTTGAAAGAGGTACAGCTGTATCTACTCTACAGGATGCTCCGGATGAGTGGGGGTTCCAGCCACGGGGACAGAGAAGGCCTGCAGAAGGATGTGACAACAAAACTGTCATTTGGATGGCAAGTAAGATTTAGGCCAAGAATAGGTCAGTGGTGGGGTTGGAGGATAAACTTGAAGGCAGAACAGGGTATTTAGAGAAGGCCACCATTTGCAAAGTCAAATCATCATGATTTTCATTTATTAAGTAGCAGGTTGCAGCCACTTTTTAAAAGTGGGCTTTCTCTTCTAATGCAAGGCTTTGATGGCCCCTTTATTGGAAGCCTGGCAGCAGAAGGGTGGGCCTCAGTGATGCCAACTTCCCCCACATGGGCTATCCCCCCTCATATCTTAATATGAGATAAAGCTCATTTTGGGAAAGGGTAAATTCTCTTAGACCAGAGGAAGAATAGTGACATTGAATTAGCTAGATAGATGGCAACAAGTAATCTGAGTGATTACCTTGGACTTGGGCTGGGCAGGCACGTCAGCATTGGCTGGAGGACCTCTGATCATGCAATTTATCCTCATCCATGGAAATGAATGTGCACTTAAAAGTTCCAGGAGAATATTTTAGTGAAAAACAATAGAAAATTTTAAGACAGATTAAGGTTTAGTGTCACAGAAGATTATAGTGTGAGCAGACTGTCCTCATAGGGATCAGTTTAACTGTTCACAACAGGAGGAGATGTGAGCTGCAAGGATATTTGACATGAGAAACATGAATTTTCCCTCTGAGTGTTGACTAGCATTTGCAAGTACCAGGAGATGAGATATGAAATGTACTGTCAAGCATTCAGTGTTCAAAATATAATGCATTATTTTAAGTTGAATTTTTTGTTTTCTGAGATCCTCATTCTCAATTTGTCTACCTCTGGGATAGATAGATTGGCCTCATATGGTGCCTTCCCAAACCCTAATGGCAAGCTGCTGCAGCAAAAAAAGGATGGGGCTTTCCAAAGCCACTTACTCCTGCCTGTTCCTTGCCTCCCTGGATTAGAGGCAGAATGGTAAGGCCAGCCCCTCTGTAACAAGTGAGGGTCATTGGCTTACTCTGTCCAGTAAGATTTGGGCATTAGTGTCTAGGGAGAATGTTCTCCCAGACAGAAGAGCCAAAGCGCTACTGGCAGGGAACCCATACCCTTTTCCTCCCTACCTCCTCCAGCCTGGTGTCCAGAAGGAGGACACACATTCAGCAACAATGCAAAATGCTTCCATGAGGTCGGCAAAGGGCAACTTTCCCCAGATGCCCAAGGCACTTTCTTTGTCCCAGTGCATGGACCAAGTTTCTGAACCTCCCTATAATTCTGAAGGGGAAAATCTTGTAACAGCAGGGACCCACAGATCTGAACCTTAGTGAAATAGTTAGGGTGTCACTTGTGGAAGTGCAGAGGACCTGTGACCATGGGCTCTCAAGCTAAAATCAGGATGAAAAGTGCAGTTTTATAGAATCCTGTTTTAGCATGGCCTGTTAAAGCCAAAGTACTTAGAATTTAGAGCCCAAGACTTACTTACTATTGCATGACATAAGCCTCTGTGGTGTGGCTTCCCTTCCCACATCTGAAAAACAATTAATGTTAGTTTTAATACTTAAGCCAAGAGATTCCCCCCGCCCCAGCCTACTCAGACACACCATGTGAGTGTTCACTGCTGCTCTTCCTGGATCTCATGACTTTCTTGCAGCCCTCCTCTCTAAAGTCCAGCTTTCTCTGGTCATGACCAAATATGAGGTTTTGCTCAAACGATATTTATTATATGAATCAATGAATGAAATAAAACAATTGAATGTGAAACACAGAAGAGTTTTTTTTCTGTTTTTTTATTGGTTGTTCACAACATTACAAAGCTCTTGACATATCATATTTCATACATTAGATTGAAGTGGGTTATGAACTCCCAATTTTACCCCAAATGCAGATTGCAGAATCACGTCGTTTACACATCCACAATTTTACATAATGCCATATTAGTAATTGTTGTATTCTGCTACCTTTCCTATTCCCTACTATCCTCCCTCCCCTCCCCTCCCATCTTCTCTCTCTACCCCATCTACTGTAATTCATTTCTCTCCTTGTTTATTTTCCCATTCCCCTCACAACCTCTTATATGTAATTTTGTATAGCAATGAGGGTCTCCTTTCATTTCCATGCAATTTCCCTTTTCTCTCCCTTTCCCTCCCATCTCATGTCTCTGTTTAATGTTAATCTTTTCTTCCTGCTCTTCCTCCCTGCTCTGTTCATAGTTGTTCTCATTATATCGAAGAAGATATTTGGTATTTGTTTTTTAGGGATTGGCTAGCTTCACTAAGCATAATCTGTTCTAGTGCCATCGATTTCCCTGCAAATTCCATGATTTTGTCATTTTTTAGTGCTGCGTAATATTCCATGGTGTATAAATGCCACATTTTTTTTATCCATTCATCTATTGAAGGGCATCTGGGTTGGTTCCACAGTCTAGTTGTTGTGAATTGTGCTGCTGCTATGAACATCGATGTAGCAGCATCCCTGTAGCATGCTCTTTTAAGGTCTGCAGGGAATAGTCCAAGAAGGGCAATAGCAGGGTCAAATGGTGGTTCCATTCCCAGCTTTCCCAGGAATCTCCATACTGCTTTCCAAATTGGCCGCACCAATTTGCAGTCCCACCAGCAATGTACAAGTGTACCCTTTTCTCCACATCCTCACCAGCACTTGTTGTTGTTTGACTTCATGGTGGCTGCCAATCTTACTGGAGTGAGATGGTGTCTTAGGGTGGTTTTGATTTGCATTTCTCTGACTGCTAGAGATGGTGAGCATTTTTTCATGTACTTGTTGATTGATTGTATATCCTCCTCTGAGAAGTGTCTGTTCAGGTCCTTGGCCCATTTGTTGATTGGGTTATTTGTTATCTTATTGTCTAATTTTTTGAGTTTTTTGTATACTCTGGATATTAGGGCTCTATCTGAAGTGTGAGAAGTAAAAATTTGTTCCCAGGATTTAGGCTCCCTATTTACCTCTCTTATTGTTTCTCTTGCTGAGAAAAAAACTTTTTAGTTTAAGTAAGTCCCATTTGTTGATTCTTGTTATTAAATCTTGTGCTATGGGTGTCCTATTAAGGAATTTGGAGCCCGACCCCACAATATGTAGATCGGAGCCAACTTTTTCTTCTATCAGATCAGAGTCTCTGATTTGATATCAAGCTCCTTGATCCATTTTGAGTTAACTTTTGTGAATGTCAAGAGAAAGGGATTCAGTTTCATTTTGTTGCATATGGATTTCCAGTTTTCCCAACACCATTTGTTGAAGATGCTATCTTTCCTCCATTGCATGCTTTTAGCCCCTTTATCAAATATAAGATATTTGTAACTTTGTGGATTAGTCTCTGTGTCCTCTATTCTATACCATTGGTCCACCCGCCTGTTTTGGTACCAGTACCATGCTGTTTTTGTCACTGTTGCTCTGTAATATAGTTTGAAATCTGGTATCGCTATACCGCATGATTCACACTTCCTGCTTAGAATTGCTTTTGCTATTCTGGGTCTTTTATTTTTCCATATGAATTTCATGATTGCTTTATCTATTTCTACAAGAAATGCCGTTGGGATTTTGATTGGCATTGCATTAAACCTATAGAGAACTTTTGGTAATATCGCCATTTTGATGATGTTAGTTCTGTCCATGTACAGGGTATATTTTTCCATCTTCTAAGATCTTCTTCTACTTCTCTCTTTAGGGTTCTGTAGTTTTCATTGTATAAATCTTTCACCTCTTTTGTTAGGTTGATTCCCAAGTATTTTATTTTTTTGAGGATATTGTAAATGGAGTGTTTTTCCTCATTTCCGTTTCAGAACTTTTGTCGCTGATATACAGAAATGCCTTTGATTTATGCATGTTGATTTTATATCCTGCCACTTTGCTTAATTCATTTATTAGTTCTAGTAGTTTCTTTGTAGACCCTTTTGGGTCTTCTAGGTATAGAATCATGTCGCCCGCAAATAGTGATAATTTAAGTTCTTCTTTTCCTATTTTTATGCCTTTAATTTATTTTGTCTGTCTAATTGCTCTGGCTAATATTTCAAGGACTAAATTAAATAGGAGTGGCGATAGAAGGCATCCCTGTCTTGTTCCAGATTTTAGAGGGAATGCCTTCAACTTTTCTCCATTCAGAATAATGCTAGCCTGAGGCTTAGCATAGATAGCTTTTACAATGTCAAGGTAAGTTCCTGTTATCCTTAGTTTTTCTAATGTTTTTAACATAAATGGATGCTGAACAAGGGGAATGACAGCCAGGGTTTGTGGCGCTGTCCTCATGGGCTGGGTGCTGTCACTGGCAGTTCACATCATGATCTCACTTAACCCCATGCTGCCCAGGTGCATCCCTTGGCCCTGCTCGCGGGTTCTCCTGCCTCGCGGGGGCTGCACTAGGATCCACTACGTGGGTTTGTTCTGTGGATTCAGCAAGTTCACCCACGAGGTGCCAAGCTCCAGGGAACCGCACAGTGAAGATCGGCTGTCATTTTTTATTACAATCCCTCAATTCTGAAGCCCAAAAAAGACTATGAAAACCAACAGCTTCCACCAAGTCTGATGCTACGACTCATTCTAGGACAAATCCCGGGCTGCTCTGAGGCTACTTGGACTCTCGTGGAGCCCTAGTTTGAATAATCACGAGTCACAGAAATGGTGATGGAACACGGTAGGATCATAAACCTCACCCCCCCCTCTGAAATCTAAACATGTCTAAATTTGGAAACAATGACTTCTGCCCAAAGATTATGGACTTGTGATACCAATCCTCATGACAACCCTTAGGCCAGCCCTACGAGATCTTTATTTTGTAGACAAGGAAACAGGCTCCTGACAAGGAAACAGTCCTGACATGAATCTTGTTTTTCTTTTGTCATGATGCAATTTGCCCAAAGCCACCAAACTAGGAGATGGATGACTGAGAACTTGAACTTGGGTGGGCTGACTCCATGGGTGTCTAGGTCCTTTTTCTTAGGGGATCGCCTGGTGCCCCCATTCTGAGGATCAGGGAGGCACTTTGAGCAGGAAAAGGCTTGGTGACTCCTATCCTGCCACCAATGAACTCTGAGTGACCTTGACAAAGCCCTTCCTCCTCCCAGGACCTGTGCCTCCTGACTTGTAAAACAACTGACAACACTGTCTTTGAGGTCCCTTAGCTGCTGGTCACATTTTCTCTACAGCCTTTGAAGAGGAGTCCCGCCTGTCACATTGAAAGTAGGCATTCAGACCCTTGGGGAGGTGCAGTGGCGCCAGGTCCCGTCCTGGAAATCCTTTGAAATGTCAGGCTGGGCTGGGGGAGTCTATGGGATGGGAGGTAAGGAGCAGGCAGAAAGAATTCTGAATGTCCCTTGATTCTGAGATGCAAGTGCCACGTCATTGTCTCCACCCCTTGGTGAGTGAACCTGCCAAGGACACTGCCTTCTTACTTTCCCAGGTTTCTGAGGCTATTTCAGCAAGAGCCAGTCTTGCCAGATTGAATGGATTTCTTTCACACACTTAAAAGAAATGTAAAACCCAATCGTTCCACTGTCTTTTGAAGTTTTATTACCTAGTTTTGAAATGGTGAAAACTGGCCCAAGATAAACAAAATTCAAGGACAATAAAAATATGTAGGAAAAATAAGTTGGTCCCTCTCGGGGACTGATGTCCCCCTCTTCAGAGGCACGCCCAGCTGTACATCTCCTTCCCCGAACACTTTTGGGGTCTGTGAGTGCTGTTGGGATGCTCTGGGCAGCAGGCACAGAGCCACACGTGACCTATATGTGCATGATTTCCACATAAGTACTTGGGCTGTCAAGGAGTCCCCATGGATGCACTCAGGGGCATGTAAATCCAGAGAACCAGATTCTGTCCTTCCTTTGCTCTGGCCATCGTAGCAGTGAGACTTGTGAATCCTGACACTGGGTGAGTGAGCACCATGTGCAGCAGGAGTGTTCTGCAAGTCACCTCTACACCAGGACAATGAACAATACCGAAGAGATCGTGAGCGACATGATCCCCTCCCACGGAACTGAATGAGATGGATTCCCCACTTCAGCTTCCCCTTAGGTGACACTGCCCATGGCCCCCCAGTGCCACCTGACACCTGTCCTGGGAGTGCGGGGCAGTCGGGGAGTGGTCTGCTTGCAGCTGCAGGACCTTACCTCTATGGGGGGCTGGGGGAGCCTATGACCCTGAGGACACTTGGCTAGGGCTTTGGCAGCTCTCACCAGTTGAAGTCCTGGCGTAAGCTTGTAAGCTTCGTTTCTTTAGGGTTGATCTACTTCCACATTTGCAGGAAAGCTGGGCCAGCTGAGTGATCGGATGTGAAAAGTGAGTGAAAGAGAGAAATCCAAAGTGATTTGAATGTGGTTTTTCTTTCTTTCTTTTTTTTTTTTTTTTGGCTTAAGCAACCAGTTGTTTAGAAAATGAAAAAAAATCAGTTTGGGGGAATCAGAAAGCAAAAGTTCAAATAAAAAAATTGAGGTTCCTATTAGACAGCTTCTGGACAGGCAATCCGGGCATCTATTATCTCCTCTCTTGCTGAGAAGTCCATCACACATTTGTAGGTTGTTTTTGTACTTGTAGCCAAAAGCTTCCCAACAAATGCAGTATATGCATATGTGTGTGTGTGCACGCGCGTGCATGTTACACACACATATACATGTAGATGCCTCTCTTTTTTTTAACAGTACTGGAGATTGAACCCAGGGGTGCTTTACCATGGAGATACATCCCCAACCCTTTTTGAAAATTTTATTCTAATTTGTTACATATGATAGCAAGATGCATTACAATTCATATTACACACATATAACACAATTTTTCATATTTCTGGTTGTACACAATGTAGAGTCACACCATTCGTGTCTTCATGCATGTACTTAGAGTATTGATGTCCACCTCATTCCACTGTCTTTCCACCCCCATAATCCCTTCTTTTCCCTCTCTCCCCTTTGCCCTATCTAGAGTTCATCTAATCTACCCATGCTCCCCATTCCAACCCCATTATGAATCAGCCTGCTTATATCAGAGTAAACATTCAGCATCTGTTTTTTTGGGGGGGATTGGCTTACTTAATGCAGCATTATATTCAACTCCATGCATTTACTTGAAAATGTCATGATTTTAATCTCTTTTAATGCAGAGTAATATTCCATTGTGAATATATACCACATTTTCTTTATCCATTCACCTCAAAAGAGCATCTAGGTTGGTTCCACAGTGTAGCTATTGTGAATTGTGCTGCTATAAACATGGATGTGGCTGTGTCCTTGTAGCATGCTGTTTTTAAGTCCTTTGGGTATAGACCTAGGAGTGGGATAGCTGAGTCACATGATGGTTCCATTCCCAGTTTTCCAAGGATTCTCCACACTGCTTTCCATATTGGCTGCACCAATTTGCAGTCCCACCAGCAATGTGTGAGTGTGCCTTTTCTCACATCCTCACCAACACTTATTGTTGTTTGTGTTCTTAATAGCTGCCATTCTGACTGGAATGAGATAAAATCTTAAAGTAGTTTTGATTTGCATTTCTCTAATTGCTAGAGATGTTGAACACTTTTTCATGTATTTGTTGACTGATTGTATATCACCTTCTGAGAAGTATCTGTTCAATTCCTTGGCCCATTGATTGGGTTATTTGTTTTTTTGGTGGTAAGATTTTTGAGTTCTTTATATATCCTAGAGGTTAGTGCTCTATCTGATGTGTGTGTGGTGAAAATTTGCTCCCATTCTGTAGGCTCCCTATTCACCTCACTGATTGTTTCTTTTGCAGAGAAGAAAGCATTTTAGTTTGAATTCATCCCATTTATTGAGTCTTGATTGTAATTTTTGCGCTATATGAGTCTTATGTTGATGATTGGGCCTACTTTGAAGTCTCTGGTTTAATTCCTAGGTCCTTGATCCACTTTGAGTTTTGTGCATGGTGAGAGATAGGGGTTTAATCTCATTTTGTTGCATATGGATTTCCAGTTTTCCCAGCACCATTTATTGAAGATGCTATCTTTTCTCCAATGCATGTTTTTGGCGCCTTTATCTAATACAAATGTAATTATGTGGGTTTGTCTCTGGGTCTTCCCCAACCCTTTTTAAAATTTTTATTTTGAAATGGGTTCTCCCTGTGTTGCTCAGGCTGGCCTCGAAGTTGCCTCAGCCTCCTGAGTAGTTGGGTTTACAAGGTGTGTGCCATCGTGTCCAGCTCTACACATCTGTCTATCTGTCTATCTATCTAAATACGCCTGAGACTAGTCAACAGCCTGGCCTCTGGGGCAGAGAGATGGCAGGAGGATGGGGGACGGAGGGACAGTTGGGAGACTTACTTTTTCTAGGAATTTTTATTCTGCTTGAATAAAGAAGCAGCAGAGCCATCTGACCTGAAGCTGGCCTGGCTAGAAGGAGGCCCCCAGGGTCAGTCCTGTCCTCTGCCTCTGCTGGGTGATTCCTCTGTGTCTCACCGTGGCAGCTCTCTCTCTCTCTCTCTCTCTCTCTCTCTCTCTCTCTCTCAATATTTTTTAGTTGTTGATAGACCTTTAATGTATTTATTTGTGTGTGTTACTGAGGATCGAACCCAGGGCCTCACACATGCAAGGCAAGCGCTCTACCACTGAGCCACGATCCCATCCCCCATGGCATCTCTTTTGACTGAGCATCACTAAGATTCCCTTGGCCAAGAAAACTGTGCACTCTTCATTCCCTCCACTATGGAAAGTCCTATGTGGTTAAAGCTGCAAGTCCTGAATGGGGGCCGTGCATAGTGGTGCACACCTGTAATCCCAGCCGCTTGGGAGCCTGAGGCAGGAGGATCACAAGTTCAAAGCTAACCTCAGCAACAGTGAAGTGCTAAGCAACTCAGTGAGATCCTGTCTCTAAATAAAATACAAAATAGGGCTGGGATGTGGCTCAGAGTGTAAATGTCCAGAAGTTCAATCCCCAGTACAAAAAAAGAAAAAAGTAATAGTCCTGGGTGGTCCCCAGACGACACATCTGCCCCACATCTGCTTTCTTTTGTAATACCAGATTCGTGGGACCCCATTAGACCTCCAGGAGCTGAATCCGATGCAGTCACACAAGAGTCTTTATTGCAAGCTTGAGCCTGGACTCACAACCGTTCCCAACACAGCAGTCCTAGGGAGTGAGTCCCAGTCCTTTGTTCAGTGAGATTTTATAGGTTTTGGGGGGATACTCTATGCATAACAACAACATACAGCAAATCATTCCAAACTGCGGGAAAATCAAACAACTCTTAACATTGATTAGCACATTCACTGGCGGGAACAAGTTGGGTGGGGTGATTGGTTAGTACAAGAAGGGGATTCCTTTGAACTGGTGGGTTTAGGCCATGAGGGGAGTACGTGCTAAACTACATGGTTTCCCAACATGTTATCAACCACCATAAACTACTGGGGGGTCATCTGGCATCCCAGGTATTTCCCTGTCTCATGCTGTTTGGTGATTGCTAAGAGGTTGCTATGGGTCCTCACCTAACCTGAGTCAGGGACATCTGGCACTGCAGATCTCTCCTGCAAACAACTCAGCAGGGTGGCTATCTGCCTAGAAAAGCTCTATGGATTTTTCCAAGGACAAGGATCATGCCCCCCCTTCCTCAGGACAGGCCTTGGGTACAAGCTGCTGTTATTTATTTTCAAAAAAGGAGTCACATTAGTTTCTCACTTTCACTTAAGGACGAGAGCTGCTTAGGACTCCAGAGAGGTCTGGGTCCTACCCCAGCTCCATTGTCACGTCACTGATGGTAGTGCTGTGTGTCTTTGGGGAGGTTATTTACCCCTCTGTGTTTGGGTTTGCTCCTCTGCAGCAGCTGTCTTGCAGGATGGCTGGAAGTGTCAGCGCTGTCCTTCAGACTGGAACGTCTCCCCAAGGCCTAGGTGTTAAAGTCCTGGTCCCTGGCGTGGTGAAGGTGTGGGTGACTGAAACTTTGTGAGCTCGAGCCTCGCGGGAGGCCTCTGGTCCCTGGGCATGCCCTTGAAGGGGACTGCGGGCCCAGCTCTGCCCTCTTCTCCTGTTTTTCACTTCCTAGCCCTGAGGTTAGGGTTCTGCTCCAGCATCGGCCTCCATCATGATGCGCCGCCTCAACAGCTGAGCCCACTGATCATGAACTGAACCTCCAAAACTGTGACCAAAACAAACCTTTTCCCTTTATAAGCCAGTCATCCCAGTTATTTGTTGCAGTGACAGAAAGCTGACCAACACAGTCGGAGACTTGGTAGGTCTGAACTGTTGGGCTCTCTGCCTCCTGGCAATCCATCAATCAGTCTGCTCCCATTGCTCCCACTCCCACGCCCCCTCCTCTCACTGGGCCTTCGCATATGATGTTCCCTCTACCGGGAATGCTTTTCCCTCCCTCTCTTTGCCTAATTAATGACCACTTATCCGTCAGGATCTCTAACACTTGACTGCAACCTTCATGAAGGCAGGCCTATTTTTGTTTCAACATATAATGCACCTGGCGCTTAGCACCACTGGCATTCAGTCATCATTCACTGTTCACCGTGTGAGGGAACGACTGCATGAGTAAATGAAGGAAGAGATCCATTATTGCTAATCTGCTCAATCAATATCCTGCAAAGGAAGATAGTAGATACCTATCTCCTATCACCATGGGGACTGAGGGCATGCATTTAAAGTGTGTGGGGTGGTGCACACCTGTGATCCCAGCTACTTGGGAGGCTGAGGCAAGAGGCAAGTTTTTAGCAAGCCTCAGCAACTTAGTGGGTCGTTATTACTTATTATTATTTCCGACAGGTATCCAGGTGGCTTCCTGGTGGCTCCAGCTCTCAGCCCTGCTCAGATGGGAGGCCCCTGCAGTCCCTCCACACCTTCACCCTGGCAGCTGGTCCACTCACCCATCCCAGCAGCCTCAGTCACACTCCACATGAGAGGACTGTGCCAGTCCTGAGGAAGGGAATTCTTTTTTTTTTAATATTTATTTCTTAGTTCTCGGTGGACACAACATCGTTGTTTGTATGTGGTGCTGAGGATTGAACCCGGGCCGCACGCATGCCAGGTGAGCTCGCTACCGCTTGAGCCACACAGGGAACAGGAAAGAGGAGCTAGGCAGGCCAAGAAACCCAAGTACAGGGACGGAGGAGCACCATCCGCTCACTACAAAAGGCTGAGTTCTCCTAGTAGAGAGCATCTTCTTTTCAGAAATAGAAAGAAAAGTGTGCATCCAGTGGGGAAGCGACAGAGAGAATGACCAGAAAAATACACATGGCTCCTGAACATGTCGAAAGAATGCTCACAGAAAACGAAATGCAAACTAAACTACAGAGACGCTGCCTCCCTCAGCGAGGCTGGTGAAATCAGGCACCACGCACTTTGCTGCTGGGGACGTGCATGGTAGGGCCAGTGTGGCACCATCTGGCAGTGTCAATCACCACTACGGAGATGCACCTGTTGATTCAGAAAGTCCATTTCTGGTCATTTATCCTGCAGGATATGCTACAAAGCATAGAACAGCTATGCTTTGTAACATTGTTAAGGTAAAAAGAGGTGGGGTAGAGGCTTGGGGTGGGTTAGAGGCTGGGGGTAGGTTAGAAGCTGGGGGTGGAGTAGAGGCTGGGGGTATAGCTCTGCTGTAGAGCACTAGGCCACCAGTTCTATCCCCAGCACCAGAACAGAGTTTGGAACAACCCAAATGTCTATCCCAAGACTAGTTAAACAAATTACAGTTTATCCATAAAATTGAATGCTACATGGCTATAAGAGGAATCAGGAAAGTGTAAATGCACTGGCACATTATAGGAAGGGCAAAGCAAGATGATGCTTCTTGTGTACCAGGGTGAGAGAGGAGAATCTATATTTATATTTACTTTTTTAAAAAATATTCATTTTTTAGTTGTAGTTGGACACAATACCTTTATTTTATTTATTTATTTTTATGTGGTGCTGAGGATGGAGCCCAGGGCCTCACACGTGCTAGGTGAGAGCTCTACTGCTGAGCCCCAGCCCCAGCTCTTATATTTACTTTTATATGCATGAAAACTCTGGAAAAATCCACAAGAAATGAACAATAGTGGGGTGGGGCTGTGGCTCAGTGGTAGAGTGCTCACTTAGCACATGTGAGCATTGGGTTCGAAACTTAGCACCACATTAAAAAAATGAAATAAAGATATTGTGTCCACCAACAACTAAAAAGAAATTTAAAAAAGAGAAATGAACAATAGTGGTTAGCTGTGTGTGTGTGTGTGTGTGTGTGTGTGTGTGTGTGTGTGTGTGTGTCATGAGAGACTTGTAGAGATGGGAGTCAGTTCAATAAAAAATAAGTGTGGGATGGGGCAGGAGTTGAAGCTCAGCAATAGCGCACTTGCCTTATACGTGTGAGGCACTGGGTTCGGTTCATAGCACCACACATAAATAAGCAAATAAAATAAAGATCCATCAACAACTAAAACATAAGTGTTGAAGTTGATTTATTTAAACTGGATTTAACACACACAATCTCTCTCTTTTTCTCTATCTATACACACACACATACACACACACACACACACATATATATATATATATATATAAATGTTATTGAGAAACATTACCCATAGCATACAATGAATCCATTTAAAATATACAATTAAAAAATAAATAAACATAGGATTCAATGCTTTTTAGTGAATTCACAGAGTTGTGCAACCACCATCAAGTTTAGATCAATCAAGTTTAGAACATTTGCATCACCCCCCCCCAAGAAACCCCACACCCGTTAGCAGCCCCCCCCACCTCCCTGCATCCCCCATCCCTAGACGACTACTATCTATAGATTTGCAGATTCTGTACATTGCCTTAAATGGACTCACACAATCTGTGTCTTCTTTCACCCAGCATAAAGCTTCCAAGATCATTCCCATAGTAGCATGTGTCAGTTCTTTCTTTCTTTCTTTCTTTCTTTCTTTCTTTCTTTCTTTCTTTCTTTCTTTCTTTCTTTCTTTTCTTTTCTTTCTTTCTTTCTTTCTTTTTCTTCTTCTTTTTTTCTTTCTTTCTTTTTCTTTTTGGCTGAATATTATTCCTTTACACTGACATAACACATTTATCTGTTCATCAGTCAATGGATATTTGGTTTTATGTTTTATGTTTTTGTTTTGTTTTTTGGTACTAGGGATTGAACTCAGGGGCACCCCGACCACTGAGCCACACCCCCAGCCCTATTTTGTATTTTATTTAGAGACAGGGTCTCACTGAGTTGCTTAGCACCTTGCTTTTTGCTGAGGCTGGCTTTGAACTTTCAATCCTCCTGCCTCAGCCTCCTGAGTCGCTGGGATCACAGGCCTCGGCCACGGTGCCTGAAGTCAATAGATATTTGACTTGCTTCCACTTTTTGGCTGTGATATCCAATGCTACTCTCAACTCTCATGTATGGTTTTTCTGTGGACGTGAGTTTCCATTTCTCTTGGGTCTACACCTTGGAGCAGAATGGCAGTCAGGGTAGCTGATTTTAACTGTTTGACAAGCACTAGTTTATTTTCCAAAGTAGCTCCATGATGTTGTTACATTTCCCCCCAGCAGGGCAGGAAGGTTCTAATTTTTTGATACTTTTTACTTTAGTTTCTGGTGTCCTGCTGGGGTTGCGGCAGCCCTGGCATGGTAAGCATGAGCTCTACCCCTGAACTGCCTCCCAACCCAGGCCCTGCTTTCCTTTGTGCACAGCATCGCTGTGTGAACAAGGTGTGGAAGAGGTGCAGGCAGGCAAGCCAGGCAAGGCTAGGGCTGGGCCTTCTTTCATTTTTTTTCTCTAATATTGATGGTTTCATTGTTGGTGTGTGCCAGGCCAGCCAATGTCACCCTGCTGTGCATCTCATGTCTCGTTTTGAGCCCCCTCTTTTCTCATAACATTATAAATATCAATTACCGACACACAGGAAGTTCTAATTCATTCATTGTAACTGCTGCGTGGTGTGCCACCAAGTGACCAACCCATATTTCATTCACCATTCCCCAGGGATGGGATTTCAGCTGCCTGCAGTTTTTACTGCCGAGCTCAACCCTGTGCAGGGAAGGGGGGGTGGGGGTGGGGGTGGGGTGGGGTGGGGAGGGGGGGCAGCCCTCTATGGCTCTTCTCTGCTCACTTGGCCAGAGTTTCTTTGGAGCACATTTCTAGAAGCAGAGTTTCTGTCAATCTCTAGATGTGAGCTGGTATCTCATTATGTTTTTAAGCACATTTCTCTGAATACTTCTGAGTGGTAGCAACTTTTTATACGATGATGAGCCCTTTGGGTTTCCTAGTCTCAACAAAATGCCTTTTGAAATCCTTTATTATTTGTGATTGGACTGATGCTTTCTCTTCATATCTCTCTCTCTCTCTCTCTCTCTCTCTCTCTCTCTCTCTCTCTCTCTCTTTGGAAGGGGTAGGTACTGGAGATTGAATCTATGAGTGCTTTACCACCGAACAACATCCCAGCTCTTTTTATATTTTTTATTTTGGGACAGAGTCTCCCTAAATTACCCAGGCTGGCCTTGAACTTGCGATTCTCCTGCCTCAGCCTCCTGAGTAGCTGTTACAGACTTGTGCCACCTCACCTGGCTGGAATATTGAACTCTGATGTAGGCAAGTGTACTATTCTTCCCCTCATAGTTTATGTTCTTTGTGCCTGGTTTAAGAAATTCCTTTCTTGGAGTGGGGTACAGCTCAGGGGTATAGCACTTGCTTAGCTCCAGCACCACGAACAAACAAAAACAAACAAATTTCTTTCTGTCTCAGTTAATTTAAAGATATTCTGGATTTGCCTTCCTTAAATCATCTCAGAGCTTTTGAAGACAAAATTTTTAAAAGTATAATGTGGTGGGCTTGGTGGTGTGTGTGCCTATAATCCCAGCTACTTGGGAGGCCCAGGCAGGAGGTAAGTTCAAGACTCTCCTGGGCAATTTAGCATAACCCTGGCTAGACAATAAAATCGCATTAATGATGCCAGAGGAATCTGTAAGATGCTCTTATATTCCATAAAAGGGCGCATGGTTTAACAACTTGAGAAGCAACAGTGATCGCCTCTTTCCATCCTCGGGCCTGGGGGGTACCAGAATACGCCACTTGAAATGTGCTTCTTTGGCATATGGATATTCTGAGTTAAAGGTCACTGAGAACCATCAGAAAAGCTTAAAAATAGGAACCACATTTTTCTTTTGTAGAGGAAATTTACATCGATAGAGGAAATTTAGTCACTTTCCTTTAAATTGCCTCCCCTCACCCCCCCAGTAGCCCCCAAGCCCTTTGTTCTATGTTTAGCACATGTTGTCACTGAAGCCCAAGTTCCACTCACCCCTGAGGTCAACAGCACTGGGAGCTCCTGCGTACACGTGATGGATGCCCACGTTAATGAACTTGTGTTCCTGCTTCTTGTTAGTTTATCTTGACTGGTCTAGTTTAAAGCGTCCAGTGAGGAGCCTCAGATGGGTAGAGGAAAAGCTTTCTTCTCTACAGACCTCGAGCTAAGGCCAGAATTGTATTCGCTGTCATGTGGGTTTGATGGATGGTGGCTGGGCTCTGGGATGTTAAGACCCTGGACTCGATTCTCTTTCCCTGCCTTTGATCAACAGCCTTCATTCCCGCTTGTGACCCTGGGGCTTAGTTGGGCCATAATTCCCCGCTCTGGCCCCATTTCAATGCTCTGGCTGGCTCAGAGCCCTCCCCTGGGACTCGTGGGACACTTGTGGGGAAAGGGAAAGAGAAGCTGAAACAGCTGTTGCTCCTTCCTGAGACCGTGACAATATCTGATTCCTTCAGACACCTGCCACAGCATACTGTCCTTGGCCAATCGGCTTCCACTGTGGCCACAGGGATGGCCTTTCCTCGAAGCTGGGTGCTATCTGGAGCTCGGTCCATCTCCCTGAGAGTCACTCGGTGGTGAATGAACTGGGCTTGGCTTTGGGTTGTCAGCTCTCAGGGACTGGGTTGTAGAAGAGGCCATGGGTGGCTTCAAAATGGGAACTTCCCATGGAAACTTGCCCGCAGCTTCCTCCTCTAGGGCCATTTCAGGATCTTCCTGGGCCCCTTGCATTACTTTTAAGTCCCTACCACATCCTATTAAGCCTAAGAAAATTGCCTCTTCACGTTGTCAATAGGTGCAATTAGATACAATCATCTGAATCCAGAGGCAGTTGATTGATACTACATTTTGTAGACATTTTAATTAAACATTGGTTAGTTTCAATTTTACAGTGTTTTTTTTTTTTTTTTTTTTGAGTCAGTCTTGGTCTCCAGGTCTCCCATGTCTTTATGTGTCCTTGAAATGTTCACATAGTCAGGCTCTGACTTATGGAGTCTGATGGTGAAACGGTCCAGCCACCAACGTTCATCAGACCAGACTGACCAAGATCCTGATAGCCACAGAAACGCCAAGGATTCCCCAAGCACCTTCCTGGGTTTAAAATCATGGGCTGCTTCCAAAACCCTTTATACAGAGTAAGTGGATATTGCAGAGATTTTTTCTCCCCTTGGCAGAATCAAGGAATCTTGCTGGACCCCTTCATCTGTGTAAGATCTTGGAATGGGGTCTGAACCCCCTTCTACGTACGGATAAAACCACAGGATATTTGCAGACTTTCAGATTTTGAGTACAGCCGTGGCCTGTTGGCTAGCCTGCTTCTCTGGTGAGGGGCATATTTAGAGAATGGCCTCCTATCTCTCGCATCCTGAACGCACACAGAGTCCCCCAGGTTCATACCATGGGATCCCAGATCTAAAAGAGTCGAGCAAATGAACACCTTCCTCTTGGCAGAGTTGTTCATTGTGAGGAGTTCTCTCCTGTCTTAGGATCGCCAGTGTGGAATCTGCTTTGACAAAAGGTCTCCACAGCTGGTCTCTGTCTGTAGAACTATGAAATACAATAAAGCCTCCTCATTATGAAATCACGAAACATTCCTGAGTACTTCCTGAGGATAGAATTTGGGGGTCATAAAACAACTTCTTCTTCTTGTATATAGAATTTTGAAGAACAGTTAATCATGGGATGTTTGCAGAGCCCCTTCTTGTGCCTTGAGTTTTGTTCTGTTTGCAGACCGCCTGCCTGGGTAGGAAATCATGGAACGTCCACAGAACTGCTTTCCTTATCATGATGGAACATCTGCAGAGCTTCCTCATCTGTGTGGACTTGGAATGTTAGCAGAAACCCCTTCTGTGTGGAATTATGGGAGGCTGATTGAGCTCTCTCCCACATATGTGCTCCGGGAACCCTGACTGAGCCCCCAACCCTGTAGGAACTCCTGAAATGCTGACTGAGCCCCCAACCATGGAGAGACTCCCGAAATGCTGACTGGTCTCCTGGTGGTGTAGAATCACAGGCTGTTACTTAAGGACATTCTTCAGTATAAAATCTTGAAGTCCTCAGGAGGGCTGGAGGAAGAGAGCAGACATGGGCCATGGCTGTGCTCTATTACATGTTGGAGAGAAGCAGAGGATACAAAGTGCGTGGCCAGACCATGGAGGGTCTTAAAGACCAAATGAAGGTTAGGAATAGTTCTACAGACTATAAAGAGCCACCAATGTTTTGAGGTAGAAGAATGATGTGATGCAAATTATATTTGAAGAAGCTTGGGGCTGGCTAGCTCCGTTGGTAGAGTGCTAGCCTTGCATGCACAAGGCCTTGGGTTCGATCCCCAGCACCAAAAACAAAACAAACAAATTATATTTGAAGAAGCTTAATCTGGTAAGAGAAATAGATCAAATAAACTGAAGGGTGGTAGTTTATAAAAATAATTTTAAAGACAAAACAGAAAATCGATATTTACTAAGTACGATAACCTATTGTAAATACTTTCATGAAATAAAGGCTCATCCTCTAAAGCGAGGCTCAGCAAACAATCACCTCTGGGCAAATCTGGCCCACCACTTGTCTTTGTAAATAAAATTTTATCAGAACAGCCATGCACATTTGTTCATTTACTGTCTATGGTGGCTTTTATGCTACAATAGCAGATTTAAGTAGTTGTGCCAGGGATTGTACAGCTTGTTAAAACCAACAACATTTACTATCTGCCTTTTACAAAAGAACTTGGCTACAGAGCTATAGAAAACTAAGAACAGGGCTGGGAATGTGGATCAAGCGGTAGTGCGCTTGCCTGGTATGCGTGCGGCCCGGGTTCGATCCTCAGCACCATATACAAACAAAGATGTTGTGTCCGCCGAAAACTAAAAAATAAATATTAAAAAAAATTCTCTCTCTCTTTAAAAAAAAAGAAAACTAAGCAAAAAATTGTAAATGACTTAAATAGACCTCATCAGAAAAATGATTTTTAAAAAAGTGTGACCTAGTTATATGATAAAATATTATATAGCAGTAGAAATAAATAAACTCAATTTTCATGTATCATTATGGATACATGTTACAGAAATGATGTCAAGAGAAAGCAAGTTGCAGAAGAGTATATTTATATTCAGTTAGGATAGGCCAGGTTATGCTGCAGTAACAAACAGCCCTGATATCTAAAGCTTAAAACCATGTTTTCTTTCTTGTTCATGCTATGAGTTCATCACTAGTCCAAGGCAGTTGGAGGATTCCTTTTCATTCTAGAACTCAGCTGCTCTGTAGAACATGATGGTTATTTGGTAGAGAGAAAAGAATGGCATAGGACCCACTGACTTTTATAGCTGCTGACAGGAAGTGATAAGTGTCCCTTCTGCTCTGAGTCTCATTTCTCCTGAGAGTGACTGATTAGCCATAGCTCAGCTTTAGGCTACCAGGGTGAATCTCAGGGTCAACCACTGCTCAGCCTTCAGGAGTTCTTGGCACTGGGAGCCCTTGATGGCTGCAGTTATATGCATGCTTGTGCTCTTTATCTGCTGCTGCTCCTGGAGTCTGAACTTATAGTCTCTGCTCTGTGATGTTATCTTACTCCTACATGTTTATGGATTATGCAATGGCTTCCTCAGGGCGTGGGCCTGGGACCTGCTGTAGGAGAGTCGGAAGGGGTGAGCAGGGCAAGGTGATACTTATGATTTTTACCTTTAGGCTGGATCCTTCTTTTTGTGTTTGGCTTGGGCTAACCTGCAGCTGGGCGGTTAGAAGCACAGGAGGCTCAACTATGCTCTCCTGAGATCTACTCAGGGGCCTCCCTTTCTTTAGGCCATTCCCCTGCTCCAGAACCTCCAAGGGCTCTGTACAGCTCACAGGAAACAGTGTAAGAACAGCAAGGCTCCCGTGGATTGAGCACTGTTACATGCCAGGAACTGGAGGGACTCTTTCCCGAATCCTCTTGGCAACTCTAAGGCAAGGAACTATAGGATCTCCATTTTACAGTTGTGCAAATGAAGGTCCAGGAGATGAAGCAACTGGTGTGAATGAAAGAGGAAGGCCAGGAGGAGGTAGGACCCGTTGATCACCAGATATGGCTGGCTCCAGGGGCCTGCTGAGCTCCAGGGTCAAGGTCTTCCAGTCTCAGCCCTCACCTTTTCCTGTTTCTTGCAGGAACCAGCTGCTGCAGCCAGCCAGGTGCCTCCGTCACTGCCCCTTGAGCAAATCTGTCTCATGTCCCTTCAAAGTCAGTCTAGAATTTCTCAGGTTGCCTTCCCTAAGGCCAGCTACAATGAGTCCTGCCTTCACCTCCTTGTCCCAGCTTGCTCACCTCCCTGTCATCCCACAGCAGGACAACAGGAACCTTCACTTAGTCATCTCTGCCCCTGTCAGGCCCAGCATGCGCTCAAAGCACATCTGGTGTCTTTCCAGCATTTGTTCAACAATTATTGAGCACCTACTGGCCCTGGACACTGTGTAACATGCAAGAATATGGCAGAAAATGAAAAAAAATCCCTGCCCTTGGGGAATGTAGTTTCTGATCTGGGAGACAGAAAAACGAACAAGTGAATACATGCATGGACCATACGATGCCAGGGGATGAAAAATGCCACAGACAGGCCAGGGATGGACAGAGAGGCTGGGGACAGGGAAGCTCCCTTGGAGGAAAGTCTTAGGAGAGGTAACAATCGAGCAGGAAGCAGAATTCAAGTCTGTTTGATGGAGGGATTGAGCAGTCCAGGGAAGGAATGAATGAAAAACGAATACCCAGGTGAGCTGGAAACTTAACTTGGAGATGAAAAAGGAGCATGATGGGGGGAATTGAGACAGGGACCCAAGATATCTTTTTTCTCCCTTCTTCCATTAAAAAAAAAAGTAACCTGTAATCCTAGCTACTCAGGAGACAGAGGCAGGAGGATTGCAAGTTTGAGGCCAGTCAGACCCTGGCTCAAAATAAAATAAAATAAGATAAAAAGAGCTAGGGATACAGTTCAGCTCCTGGATCAGTCCCCAGTACTGCCAAACAGGAAGAAAAAGAGGGAGAGATGTAACAGAGGTTGGTCATCAGTATTTAGTCTGGATGTAGCAAGGCCTCCTTGTCAAGGCCTCCAGAATAGACCAGAAATTATAAGGATATGATACGATTGCTAATTTACTTGTTCTTGCTGCCCCCCTTCCCCCACTGGAAATTGAACCCAGGGGCAGGCACTGTACCACCAAGCTTTATCCTTTTTATTTATTTATTTTTAAATTTTGAGACAGGGTCTTGCTAAATTGCCTAGGTCGGCCTCAAATTTGTGATCCTCCTGTCTCAGCCTCCAGACTTGCTGGGATTATAGGCATGTGCCATCACAGCCAGCAAGGATAACAATTGTTGAATTCAGGTGGAGAGTGTACAAATGTGTTGTATTGTTCTTTTTTTTCTTTTTTTTTAAAGAGAGAGAGAGACACACACACACACACACAGAGAATTTTAATATTTATTTTTTAGTTTTCGGCAGACACAACATCTTTGTTTGTATGTGGTGCTGAGGATCGAACCCGGGCCGAACGCATGCCAGGCGAGCGCGCTACCGCTTGAGCCACATCCCCAGCCCTTGTATTGTTCTTAAAAGTTAAAACTTTTCTGTGCATCTAAAAATATTTCTTAGACATGGGTGTTAAAAAGGGTTATTATATTGGCTAAAGAAAAAGTATTCAAAATCAGATTAGTTTAGAGAGTTTGGTTCAGGGCCTTTCCACACTAACCTCACCTAATCTACATCACATCCCTGTGGGGTAGGTGGCACGGGGTGGGGTGCATTTCACAAATGAACAGAAACTCAGAGAGATAAGAGGTTTGCTCAAGGTCACACAGTAAAGTTTAGGCCAAGCCGAGAGTTGAACCCACATCTATCCAAATCAAAATTCTCTGCTTCTCTTTTTAAAGACTCTTCTCTCCCATCCCATTTCCCAGGGCTGTTGGATAAGGCGAGACCCATGTGCATTTACCATGTGTCAGGCATTGCATGTATCAGTCAAATCCTCACAACAATCTCAAATGGTCATTACTAATGACATTCCCATTGTATTAAGGTACAGAGAGTTTAACTAACTTGCTTAAGGTCACAAGCTAAGAATGGAAGAGCTGGGAGTTAAAGAACCCCGGCAGTCTGGCTCTATAGCCTCCCCTTAAAAGGGTCAAGTTAACAGTGGAAAAAGTTCAAATTGCTTTAGGAATATAGAGTAGGATTAATTTTGGTTCTCACAGAATCCCTGAAAAGTTCCCCACTCCTGGCTTCTGACATATTCCAAGACAGGGCTCTGGTTTCAGATGTGCCCACATGGGGGACACTTGCCTCTTGGATTCATCTGGGAGCTTCTTGAAGATGGTGGGGTGCTACTGTCACTCCCCATGGGTCTCTAGCTATTGCTCACTGCCTTCTGAGGTGCTCTGGATCAAGGCTGGTCTTTAGATATGGTCCCATGCTAAAGTGATGGGATAGGGCACCAATTTGCCTACAGAATGAGCTGCAGGGTCCAGAGAGACCACTGAGGCAGTTTTACGGCTCAGTAGTCAAGGGCCTGCCTTCAGAGTCAGGCCAGTTTTGCGTGGAAGGGCGTGACTTGCTTCTCCTTATAGCAATGTCAGTTTCCTCTTTGGTTCCCTGTTCCGTGGGATGTGCACCTGTCTACAGGTCTCCTACTTCACTTGCTGGCCTTGGGTTCAACCTGGGGCCAGAGTGGGCTTTCTCCACCTCAGGACCTTTGCCCTGCTGTTCCCCCTGGTGGCACTGTTCTGTCCTCACTTGTGGCTGGCTCTTTCTCACCCTTGGTCTCAGCTGATGTCAGCTGCTTAGGGAGACCTTCCTTGTCTACTGTAGCCTGCTGCCAACACATCCTCCTGTTTTATTTTGCTCATATCTGTTATTAGTACCAGATAATTATTGATTGACTTGCGTTTATTCTCCTCCACGTGAATATAAGTTCAAATAAGACAAGAGATTTATTCTGTTTTGTTCTCAGCACTAACATCTGCATCTGGCATCCAATAAATAAATAATGAATTGATTGAATGAATAAATAAACGAATGAATGAAAGCCGAGCCCCCCAAGCATTACAATCCCAGTTCTTCTGCTGCAGTGGGCTATCAGACGGTCAGACTTTGCAGATGGCCCCTTGGCCCCCTTCTCCAGGAGCCCGAGCGCGAAGCCGGCTGGCTCTTGAGAGACGCTCCCTGCAAGCCTGGGCGGTGGCCCCGCGGGGAGAGGGGCTGTCGTCATTTAGTGACACTCCCTAAAGCCGCTGCGCGGCCGCGGGGACGACTGGGGTCGGGTGGCGAGCGCGGGTCTTTTGCGACGGTGCCCAGCGGCACTGGTCCCGCCCCTCCGCCCCTGTGCGACCGCCAGCCTCGCCCCCGTCGCCCCGCCCGCTTCATGTGGCCCGTCCCGCGGCGGCCGTTGGCTGGGATCCGCGAGGCGGCGGCGGCGGCGTCCCGCGAGGCTCCGGAGACGGCGGCCGAGGCCCAGGCGGCGGCGCACTGGAGCGGCAGGAGCAGGCCGCGGCCCTCAAGCGGCCGCCCGGCTGCAGCATGTGCGCCCGCCGGGGGCTGCTGTGGCTGCCGCGCCGCTCTCTGCTCGCCGCTCTTCTTCTTCTCGCTCTCGTCCTCGCTGCTCTACTCCGTGTACGTGGCACCCGGCAAAGGTAGGAGGGGGCCTCCCGGGACCCGACCCCCACCCGGGCCAGCGCGCCTGAGGCCGCCGCACCTTCCCGCCCGTTGCGCCCGGCCCCGGGGCCCCGCCCGCCGCGCCGCGGACCCCTTCCCCCCCCCCACGCCGCGGACCCCTTCCCCCCCCCCCCCCGCGCCGCGGACCCCTCCCCCCCCCCGCGCCGCGGACCCCTTCCCCCCCCGCCCCGGCGCGGCTCCCGGCATTCGGCGCACCGACCTGGCGCCGGCGGCAGCGCCCCGCCGCCCGCACATCCTCCCCCGGCGCCGGAGCCCCCTGCCCGCCCGAGCCGCGCTCCCGCGCCGGGTCTCCGGTTCCCCGGTCCCTGGGTCCCGCCGACCCCTGGCCCGCCTGCGCTGCCCACTCCCCCGCAGCGTCGTGCCGCCTCTGGCCCCCGAGTCCGAGCCATTTCATAAAGAAAAGTAAAAACTGTAAAGGTCTCATAATACCAAGGTGCTGGTAAGCAACAGAAATTCTCATACCTTGTGGGTAGGAATGCATATATTTTCCTCATAAAAGTCTTATGAATCTTTTATGAGGTTTATTTCTATATATTTTTCTTATAAATGATATTTCTAAATTTTATATTATCTGTTGTTCTCTGTGAGAATGAAATTGATTTTTTGGTGATTGTTGTACTTATGTTTAGCAACTTACCTGAACTGCTATAATACAACTAATGACTTGTCTATAAATTCTTAGGATTTTCTTTATAGATAATTGTATCCCTAGTAGGTAATCCTAAGTTTGTTAGCTTTCTAATGCTTAGTCTTTTAAAAATTTTTATTTATCTTATTTTGCTGCTGGAACCTGTAGCACAATTTTGCTAGAAATAGAGATAGCAGGCATCTTTATGTTGTTGTTATTTGTTGAAATTTTTAATCTGTCCTTTATCTGATTAAAAAAAAAAAACAATTGTTGAGTGCTTTCCTGCATCATTTGAGATAAATACGTTTTGTTTTCCCCTAGAATTTTCAAATATCATGAATTACATGTTATTCTTTTTGTTGTAGTTTTCAATGCTGGGGATTGAAGGGCCTTGTACACGCTAGGCAATTGCTCTACCACTGAACTACATTCCCAGCACTTATGCTGATTTTTAAATATATTTGCATACTGAGAATGAACTCAACTTTGACATGTTTTTATACATTATTAAATTTTCTTTAGAAAGGATATATATTTATGCTTCTCACTGGGTTCATAATTGAGATTGGCTTATGTTCTTCCTTTCTCATGCTGTCCCTGTCATATTTTATATGCATTTTTAGATTTAATTATAATATACAGTGTGCAAGTCATTACAGCTTCACAAAGTGATCACATTTGTGTAACAAGAAAGAAGCAGAACTTTTCTAGGACACCAAGGCCCCTTCATGTTCTCTTCTAATCAGCACTCTTTCCCTGACAGTAACCAAAATCCTAATTTCTAACACTTTAGTTTTACCTTTTACTTTAATGTTATAAAAATGAAATCCTATATTTGAGGCCATTTTAAAAAACAAATGTTCCTTGTTTGAGGCCATTTTAAAGAATAAATGTTCCTTGAAAAGAATGTGTTTGTTAGATTCAGGATTCCTCATAGGTTCGTTGGATCAAATTTTTTTATTACATTGTTCTTACTAATGTCTAAAAATTATTTTTATCAATTATTATTTTATTAAATCTACTGTTTCATTTGCATATTATTACTTTCTTCTTATAATTTTATATACAGATTTAGAATCACCATAGTTATTAACTCACAGCTAATTTTGAACTTCTTGTCCTAGGTTCATGCTTTGAATATCCTCAGAGCCTTGTTTAGAGATACACATCTAGGAGAAAATATCATTCCGTATGTTGCCGATGGAGCTAAGGCTGCAATTCTGGGTTTTACCTCACCAGTCTGGGCAGTGAGTGCTTTTGCCATTTACTTTCATTGATTTAATTGTACCTCTGATTAAGTTTTAATAAACCTTTCACTGGATGATAAAAAAATATATATTGCATTTTATCAAGGAATTTCTCTAGGGAATAAATTCTTGGATCAGACTATATTTTGATTCTTGATGTTTTATGGCTTCATTTTATCTCTTTTGTTGGTTTATTAGACTAAAGTCTTTTATTTTAGTGCAGTAAGCTATAACTTTAACTTATCACAGTCTACCCTTGAGTGATATTTTGCTGTGCCACTTAAAGTATAAGAACTTAATATTTTGCTTCCCTTTTCTTCTTCCTATCTTGATGCTGCTATTGTTATACATTTTACTTTTTTGTGTGTTGTAAGCCTACCCTAGGTTGTTATTACTTTTGTTTAAAGTCAGTTATCTTTTTTTTTTAAATTTGCCATTTTAACCATTTAACTTGGCATAAGTGTATACAATATTCATCACATTACACATTTTCAGAACCTTTTGTCATCCCCAACAAAAGATCTATACTCATTAAGTTTTGACTTCCTGTATTTTCTTATCCCCGGTAACCTCTGTAATACCTTTGGATTCTATGAATTTACCTGACCTAATATCTCTTATAAGTGGAATCATAACAATATTTATTAATTTATGTTTGGCTTATTTCGTTTAATATAATGTCTTTAAGTTTCAACCAAGTTGTAACGTGTCAGAATTTTATTCCTTTTTAAGTCTGCATAACATTTCATTGTATGTGTGTACTTTATTTTCTTTATCCACTCATCTGTTGATAGATTGTTTCGACATTTTACTTATTATGGTAATTCAGCAGTGAGCATTAGCATACAAGTTATCTGAGTCCCTGCTTTCAGTTAATTTGGGTGTATTATAGGGTAATTCTATGTTTAACTTTTTGAGGAACCATCAAACTCTTCCATAGAGACAGTATCATTTTACGTTCATATCAGCAATGCACAAGAGTTCCAATTTGTTTAAGTCTTCACTTAGGATTTTCATTTTTTAAAATGATAGTTCTTCCTGATGGGTGTGAAGTGGTATCCCTTTATGATTTTGCTTTGCATTTCCCTACTGATTAGTAATATTGATCTAGAAGCAGACCAACTCTTTCTTAGTATCTTAATGTATCTCTTTTTGGATGTTGTAGATTCTGTATATCATATGTTGAGTGAGTGGTACCAATATATTCTATCAAAAGTTGAAAAATCGGGCTGGGGATGTGGCTCAAGCGGTAGCGCGCTTGCCTGGCATGCGTGCGGCCCGGGTTCGATCCTCAGCACCACATACCAACAAAGATGTTGTGTCCGCCGAGAACTAAAAAATAAATATTAAAAATTCTCTCTCTCTCTCTCTCTCTCTCTCTCTCTCTCTCTCTCTCTCTCTCTCTCTCTCTCCTCTATCTTTAAAATAAAAAAAGTTGAAAAATCAAGCACAAAACATTAAATAGAAGTCAAAATATTGAGTCACTTTTTTTTCAATATAACACTGTCCAGAAACCATTTGACTTAGAACTCTGTAAAGACTGTGAGCAGTACCTAGTATACTTCTTAGATTTAAGAAAGGAAACTTTCATGTGTCTTTTTTCATGATTCCTTGGAGAAACCCTTATTTTTTTTTCTCCTATGTCATTGTGTCTTCTAGAGTAAAGGACAATAACCTATGATTCATAGGCGCTTGACATGTGGCTTTACAAAAATGCTTGGCAAAGGGGAGGGGAGGAGCAAAGAACCTAGGTCTTAAACCCACAGAGTGGTGGGGTGTGGTGGCGCATGCCTGTGATCCCAGCAGCTCTGGAGATCTGAGGCAGGAGGATTATGAGTTCAAAGCCAGCCTCAGCAACAGTGAGGCATAAGCATCTCAGTGAGACCCTGTCTCTAGATAAAATGTAAAGTAGGGCTGGGGATGTGGCTCAAGTGGTTAAGTCCCCCTGAGTTCAATCCTTTGTAACTCCCCACCCACAACTCCCACAAACAAAACAAAATCCACAGAGTGGAGTATTTACTAGACAGGCAGGCTTTCCAATTAGTAGGCTGCACAAACCATTCCGTACCAATATGATAAGCCTCTAATTGAGATTCAGTCTGTTGCAGTGGCTGCCAAAGGCACAGACTCCCAGTGTGAGGAACACTCCTCAAAGTTGCCAACATTTGCCTAGACAATTGGGCATCTTCTTGTAAGAGATGCAGACTTTTGGAATTCTGTCTAGGAGCATTGCATAACTGCCCTTGAAGGCACAGCGTTTACCTTTTACATTTATAGGAAGTAGAACAATACCCGTATACCATCAGTGTAATCAGAGATGTAGGAATGTGGCTTGATCATCAGGAAAATTAGAGATGGTAAAACTGATTGCCAACAATATTAATATTGTTTTCTTCAAGTCTAATCCAGATAATACAAGAAATATTTTCTGTGAAAGGGCTTTAGCAGTGTGAAATGTGGTGATTTTCCCAACTTTTTGCGAAAGCCAAAAGTGTCAGAAACAAATGATTCCTTTGTGGAAGTCCATTTGTGAGACCCAAAACAGTAATGCATATGCCTGAAAAATTTTTTTAAATAAAGGAAAACATAAGAGAAACCTTTAAAATGAGTTACCTGTTAAGCCACCACAGAGTTATCATGATTCTGATGCATATTTTTTATCCTGTGAGTTTTATGCATGAATACTATCCATATCCATATATATATCCACAAAAGCTTGTAATAATATAAATGCTTATGATAATTTTATTAACTGGAATCTTCCTTTTGAACACTGGTTGTATAGGAATATTTTGTTTCTGTTTGCTGTTCTTGCTTTGTCAGACAAAGTAACATCATACCTGTGACAATCTATACTGTTGCCATAAATTTTTTTAACTTTATAACAACAAAGGTTTATTTAGCTCACAGTTTCACAGACTCCAGGCATAGCATTGGCTGTGTTCAGTTCTGGTGATGATCTTCTTGCTTGTAGAGTCCTGAGCAAGCATGGGACTTCATGTGGGGTGGGAGGGAGCTCATGTTGCCATATGCTGATTGCTGTATTTCCTTTCTTATGAAAACCTAATGAAATTATAAGTCAACATAATCACCGGCTATGAAGAAACCTTCATTTTACAGTAACAGTTTACTATAGCATTATTTGTTGAAGTCATTTTAAAGGGTGTTTTTTCCCCTAGTGCTTGTGAAATATGGTTTGATTTACAGAAATTTGATTTGTGTGCATCCTCTCAGGAATATATTGTGCCTAAAGCTGGCTACATCTGTACTTTTGACTTAATTGTTTTTCCTGATAAGTTGGAGAGGCAAAAACCCAGGTAAAGTGAATTATTTGCAGTAAAGGGCCATTTTTCAGAGAGCATTCATGTATAGATTTAATGTGTTTTTACAGATTACTGGCTATTTGTATTGAGACCTTACAGATCTTTCAATCTTTGCTACTTGGTTGGAATTTTTTAAATACAGAGAAAATGTACTATTGTAAACATTGTAGGCATTAGGCATACCTACAGTGTAGTAGATGACATATTAAGCACTGGAAATACTAATATAAATAATGTACCTGGCATCATTTATATTACATTGATTAATTTCAGTAAACTTTATTATACTTCATATTTTATATATAAATAAAATAAGGCTAAGAGACGTGAAATACCTTTGTCTAAGAATGTGCAACTATTATCTGTCTGACTTCAGAATCTGAAGTGTGGTAAAGCAGTTTTGTGTGTGATAGGATTGCAGAAAAGGTCATTTTAGCTGATTTGTAGGGCTTGGGCCCTGTGTCCTCAGAAAGCAACTGGAGGTAAGGTTTTATTGAGTGGTACAAACCCAGAGCAGCAAGAATGAAAGAAAACAATAAATAAGGCAAGAAAGGAGGAAAGATGCTACCAAGTAGGCCCTAACCTTGCAAGAAAACTGAGCTGGTTGTCTTGTCACATGGTACATCTTCTACTATGTGAAACTACTACCTCTTAGAAGAGTCCCATTGCTTGTTTCTTGTTGGTCAGAGTTTACCCCTTGGGGCATTAACCCAACTTGGACAAGTGTTACATAAAATGACTTATAGATACATATGCATAGATCCTTAGAGTTTTCTGGGCAGTTTTTCTTTTAAAATAGCATCTGATTCTCTTTATTATGTTTAGTGACTGTTGGACACCTGATTGCCTTTCCCTAGGCAACTCTCAGCCTTTCCAATAGAGCTTGCCAAGCAACCCAACTAGGGTCCTCCTATGACCCATCCTGAGGTTATATTTTCATCTAGAACAGTTTTATCTTGCTTCTCTCAAGTCAGTTCTGATTCACAGCATGCAGGGGATATCAGAGGAATATACAAAAAAGACACTTTCAGATCTTCCTGGCAGCACTGCCACGGTTACTTTGTGTCTTGTTGGCACCAATGACTCTGCCCTCTGGCAGTTGTGAAGTTGCTATGAAGGTTCCAGGCTTAGGGCTGTGTAGTCTTGAAATCCAGCTGTGCTCCACTCATCATGCTATGTGCCTTGTAATGGAGCTTCATTTACTCAGAGGAAGAGGTACATTTTTTTCTAATTCACTTATAGATGCTGTATGGATTAGTGGAAACCCTTTCTTTACTTTTGACCTCTCATGGGAGAAGTATCTTACAGCTTTGGAAGACAGTTACCAAGAACTCAAGTATTGCTGGTCTTCTCCTTAGAAGCCCAGAAAATATGGCATGGTTTTTCTGGATTATAGGTGTAGGATTTCTTCAAAGTCACATGGCTTAGAACTCAAATCTCATTTAATTGTTTTCAAAAAATGTCTCTTTCTGCTCTAAACCTGTATCACATACCCTGGACAGAATATTAAAATGTTGTATCTTGACCCTATCCTTGACTGCCTACTAGGGGTGTATGGTGTGTCAGTGATCATGCTACATAGCAATTGCACAGGGTAGGCTCCCCTTTCATATTTTTTGAATATTTGTTAAGGGAGTTTATATGTTATGTAATTAAAAAATGAGTGTACATATGTGCTTGTACACACGCATACAACCTGGTGTAACCTAATTTTCTAATAAATTAGAGCTAATAAATTCTTCTATCTCTTATACAAGTCTATATATAGAAGCTTTCTTATGCCAAGAAAGAAAGAAAAAAATTATTCAATGAATAGAAGAGAAATACTTTGGTAACAGTTGTCACTTTGCAGCTGACTACCAAGTCCCTGCCAACCATATGTTGGAGACTCAGTGAAGAAAGAGGTAGAGAGCAGGAAGTATTCTGGTTTTCCCTGATAAAAAGAATTATTTATAGGTAGAAATATTTGACAGTTGTTCTAATCTCTGCATTTTCAACTTTACCACTAATTCTGTCTTTAATTTTTTTTAACTTGCATACTCCTTCATTCATTTTTCCCCAAAGGAATTTGCTTTTATTGTATTACTGTTGCTATAGTTTGGATCTAAGAATTTCCCCAGAGGCCCATGTGTGAAAGGCTTGATCACCATCCTGTGGTACTATTGGGAAGTAATAGAACCTTTGGGAGGTGGGGCCTAGTGGGAGGAAGTTAGGTCATGGAGGCCTGCTCTCGAAAATCCTGTTGGGACCTACACCCCTCCTCTCTTTTCTTTTGCTTTCTGACTCCCATAAGGTAAACAGTTGTGCTCTACTACATGCTCCCTGCCATGATGTTTTGCCTTGCCACAGTCTCAAAAATAATGGGACCAACTGACCCTTTATAATAACTATTTAGTGGTCTGTTTTTTAACTTCTACAGTTTTAAAACAGTATACATCTCAGCATAGGAAATCAGCTAATGTAACATGTAATGAATAAAGGGCAAAAATTAAATGATGTTTAAGCAGATGTAGAAAAAAAGCATTTGAAAATAATCTAATTCCGTTTCATGATTAAAAACACTCAATGACCTAGGAATGGAATTTTCTCAACCTGATCAAGAACAGCAGTGGAAAACATAGCATATACTTACTGGTGAAAAACTGAAAGCTCTCCCTTAAGATCAGTAAAAGGTCAAAGGTATACACTCTTGCCACTTATGTTCAGCATTACATTAGAACTCCTAACTAGGGCAATCAGGCCAAAATAAGATGTAATAAAGGAAGGTGTAACTGTTTTTATTTTCTGATGCCATGATCTTTTATGTAGAAAATCCTAAGGAACACACTCACATAAATTAGAGCTAATAAACAAGTTCAATGAGGTGGCTGAATACAAGATAAAAGTATCAAAGTCATTTTTACTTGAGCAATGAATAGTTCAAACATGAATTCAAAAAGAATTTTTAAAAAAGAATAAAAGAAGAGAAGAAAATGTATGGCATATGTACACTGCTGAGGGCCATTGCCAAGTAGGAATGACGATTCAAAATCCTTGCCAGCGTACCCCATGTTAAATGGACTTGCCTTTGAAATCCGCTGTGACCTTGCATGTGTGTTTGAGAAAGGCAACCCTGCTCAAGGTGATTGAGGGTGGATCCAGGTTTGAGGAAGTATCCTGCAGGTTTGAGGAAGTATCTGGGCTTAAGATAATTTGGGTTTAAGGCATTCCCACTTTAAGACAATAGGGGTTTTAGGGAAGTTGGAGGTTGAAGATTATTGCTGCTGGGATTAGGGTGTTCCTGCTGCGTGTTCCCATTGAGATTCAAATTGGATTTGGAAAAAGCCTCTGTGGAGTAGGTGATTGGGGGTGGCGGGATATTGGAGATTGGAGCAGAATGTGTTAGCTGGAGGCCAGTGTGAGTTTGGGAATAAAGAATTGCTATTTGAATCTACAAAGCTGTGTAGTGGCTCGTGATTCAGTGCCAGCCGAGACACTGGCAGTACACAATGGAGTTCTACTCAGCCATCAAGAAGAATGAAATTATATCGTTTGCTGATAAATGGATATAACTAGAGGACAACATGCTAAGTGAATAAGCCAGACTCAGGGAGACGAGGGTCAAATCTTTTCTCTCCTGTGTGGAAGTGAAGAGAAATAAGGAATAATAAAAGGGAATCTGAAGAAAACAGAAGGGAGAATAGTGTAATAGAAGAAAGTCATTGAAGGGCAGGGTGGAGTGGAGGAAGACTAAATGGACTAAATTATGCTATGTGCTGTATGCATATATCACAATGAGTCACACTTTTATGTATAATTATAATGCACCTAATAAAAATTAAATAAATAAAGGTAATAAAATAAATAGAAGAAAGATCAGTAGAGAAAGGGGATTCAGGAAAGGAGGAAGGGAGGGAAAGGGGAAATCTAGAGAATGAAATGGAGTAAATTACAATATATGCATGTATGTACATGTCACAAAGAATACCACTATTATGTATAACTATAATGCACTAATAAAAATATAAAGAAGAATAAAATACTTTAGAAATAAATTTAACAGAAGATGAGGCTGGGGTTGTGGCTCAGTGGTAGAGTGCTTGCCCAGCATGTGTGAGAAACTGGTTCTATTCTCAGCACCACATATAAACAAATAAATAAAGGCCCATCAATAACTAATAGAAATATTTTTTAAAAGGAAATTAATTTAACAGAAAAAGTGCAACCTTTCACACTGAAAATCTGAAAACATTATTCAGAGAAATGCAAGAGGACCAGATATCCCATGTTCATTATTGGAAGATGTTCTATCATTAAGATGATAATATTCCCCAAATTGATCTACAGATTCAACATAATTTCTGTCAAAATTCCATCTGAATATTTTTTGGCATAAATTAATATTTTGGTCCTAATATATGTTAAAAAAAATACAAGGGTCCCATACTAGACAAAACAATCTTGAAAAAAAAGTCAAAGGGCTCATAGGCCCCAATTTCAAAAATTACTACTAAGCAGTAGTAAATTTGATTATGGATTTGACATCAGGATAGACATATAAATCATGGAATAGGATTGATTGTCCAGAAATAAATCTCCACAAAAAATTTAAAAAATAGTGCTCAAAGATCAATGGAGAAAGAATAGTTCTTTCAACCAATAGTACTAGTACCATTAGATAGCTATAATGCAAGGGAATGAATTTCATGTTTGAGGAACTAAAAATGGATAAAAAATCTAAATGTAAGAGCTATAAAAATTTTAGAAGAAAACTTGTGTAAGTTTTTGTACCTTGGAGTGGGTTAACAGTGTCTTAGATACAACACCTAAGGTACAAGCAACAGAAAACAACATAGGTAAATTAGACTTGATCAAAATTAAGAATATACAGAAAACTCTTAGAACTCAATAATAATAAAAAGACAACCCAATTAAAAAAATGGACAGTTCATTTGAATATATTTCCCCAAAAAAGATATTCAGATGGTCAATAAGTACATAAAAAGATGTTTAGCGTCATTAGGGAAATGCAAATCATAGCCACAATGAGATACCATTTTGTACTCACTAAGATTAAAAAGATGGACAATAAAAGTATTGAGGAAGATGTGCAGAATCACAGAATTGGTGAAATTAAAGCCCTAATATATTGCTAATCAGAATATAAAATGGTACCACCATTTTGGCAGTTCCTACAAGCAGAGTTACTGTAATAATTTACCATACTACTTCTGGATGTATACCTAAGAGAAATGAAAACATGTTGATACAAAAATTTGTGCACAGATGTTTTTAGTAGCATTATCCATAATAGCCAAAAAATGGGAAACAAGCCAAATGTCCCATCAAATGCTGAACAGATTTAAAAAATGTGATATATCTCTATTATGGGATATTACCATAAAAAGGAAGAACATATCAAAAAATGTTAGAATATGGGTGAATCTTGAGGATATTGTGCTGAGTGAAAGAAGGCTTACATAAAAGGCCATCTGTTTCATGATCCTATGTATATGAAATGTCTGGAATAGGCAAATATTTAGAGACAGAAATAGATCAGTGCTTTCCTCCTATGGGTGGAGGGAAAATGATGACTAATGTGTGCAGGGTTTCATTTTGGGGCTGTGAAAATATTGTTGATTTAGTGGTGATAGTCTCCCACTTTAGAAATATAGTAAAAACCACTGACTTGTATACTTCAAAATGGTGAATTTTACAGTATGTGTATTGTATCTCAAAGAAGGGAAAGTCATTTTTAAAATATTAAAACCAAGTATCATCAATTGATTACTTTTGGAGGTTTGCTCTGCCCTGAATGGAAAATTGGTTAATACATGCAAATAATTCTGTATTGAGTGAACAGGGTAACCAAATAGATGATTAGGGAAAGTTTTTAAAATTTTTTTCTGGGAATGTTAAGTAATTAATGCAGAAGTTCTGATAGAGTATCACCGTTTTGCTATATGTATCAGAATAGGTATTGATCATAATTGGCTACTAAATGGAGGAATTTTATAATGGATTTCTTGGTCTGTTTGAGCTGGTATAACCAAATGCCACAGAATGGGTGACTTATAAGCAGCAAAAATTTATTTCTCATAGTTCTGGAGGCTGGGAAATCCAAGATCGATGTGCCAGCAGATTCAGTGTCTCATGAGGGCCTGCTTTTTGGTTCATAGAAGGTGCCTTATCTTGTAAAAGGTTAAAAGGGGCAATGGATCTCTCTCTCTCTCTCTCTCTCTCTCTCTCTCTCTCTCTCTCTCTCTCGTCTCTTTAATATGAGCATTTAATATCCCATTTATAAGGGTAAAGATTTCATAACCTAATCATATCCTAAGTACCCCACCTCCCAAAGCCATCACTTTGAAGGTTAGGATTTCTACATATGTATTTGGGGAAGGAGGCACAAACATTCAGCCAATGCAGGATGGATCAAGCTGATAGTATTGATACCCATTGGTTCATCTTTTTTTTTTTTTTTTTAATTTAGAGACAGGGTCTTACTAAGCTGCTCAGGCCTCAGTAAGTTGCTGAGGCTGGCTTTGAACTTGTGGTCCCCCTGCCTCAGCCTTTGAACTTGTGGTCCCCCTGCCTTTCTGGGATTACAGGCGTGTGTCACTGCACCCGGCTTCATTTGTCCATATTAATATTACTAAAATGCATTATCTGTCTCCTGCCCTCAGTCTATTGATTAAAAAAAAAGAATTTTATTTCTGTTTTGTGCCTGTTCACTTTGTGAAACAGGCCCCTATGGTTTTGTTTAAAGTGTGTATTCTCAACATCTCCAGATGTTTAACTTTAGTGCATCTGGCAGCCTTTGTCAGAGAGTTTGGTTTAGGGCAAAATGGAATTGTGTTTCTGTTGTGTTTTGTTTATTTTTTTGTTATTACTTGTGGTGCTGGGCAAGCACTCTATCACTGAGCCCTACTTTTAACCTTTCTTTTTGTGTTTTATCATTGTTATGATTTGAGGGAAGTAATGGTGTCCTAAATGTCCTTACCAAGCCTTCTGAGACTGGGTAAGATAATCAAGACCTGTGCTAGGCAGAGGTGATACTGATATTGACAGGATGGATCTATTTGTTACAGTTTGGGCATATTAGGCAGGGCATGTAGTAGGGACTCCATTAATGTTTGCTGACTATTGAATGGACCTAAGTAGATCTGTCCAAGATTAGGGTTTCATTGCAATTTTGGTATGAATTTTATTTGGACTCTATGGTCATTTTTCCACTTCCCCTTTTCTTTAATTTGTTGCCAACATTTCAAAATAGTGAGATTTCACATAAAAATCATGTTTCTGGCTTCTGTTAAAAAAGCAGAAGATCTGGCAACATTAGGCTTGCATTCCTTCATGGCAGCTAGTCAGCTGAAGCTGAGCAGGGACTACATTAGACACAGTCCACTGCTGCCTCTGTTGCTCCCTGCTTCTACTGGGCGTTTGAGTTTGTGACCCTTATGCAATGGTTTCAGGAAGTGGTTTTCTAAATCTCAAGTTATTACTTTTAAAAAAAAAATCTTTGTTTATTAATTTATTTTTGTGTGGTGCTGAGGATCAAACCCAGTGCCTCACATGTGTGAGGCAAGAGCTCTACCACTGAGCTATGGCTCCAGCCTGCATTATTACTTTTAATGACTTTTCTGATTATATTGCTACTTAACATACCATATGATCACTTACCTAATTAGAAAATAAGCTCTATGATGGCAGCAATTGTGTGTCTTCTATTTCTAGGTATTCTCTGTGGTGCTGGTATATTGCCTTGCACACCATAAGGAAGGCAGTACATACTTAAACCTCTCTACTCTGATTTGGCAAGGTGATTGAGGAAGACCAATAATGCTAGAATATTCAAGACATTGTCGTGAAATTCCAAAGTATCTTGATGCATTGGCTTGGAAAACATACTCTGTAGTGTCTTGGAGAAATGATCCAAGTTTATTAACATTATTCTTGCCTCTTGTTTTTATTAATCAGTTCTATCATATAATTTTAGGGTTAATATCCCTTGGCTATATTATTGGCATTGTGAAGTTAATGGCATTTGGAATATTAAGTATTTTCTTGACTATTTATTACATGGATTCTTTGAAATTAAGTCTTACAAGTATTTTCTCACAGGTAGGTAAGTACAGAAAAATAAGTGAAAAGAGTTGAGGTCTAGAATAATCGTTGTCAGGAAGGATATGAAAAATAGTTTTTTTTTTTCTTAAAGTACTGTTTGATGATTCAATTCAAGGACAAAATGAAATCAATTGATAATATTAGAATAGGAAAAAACTATATTGTGTTTGGAGTTAGGGCTTAATTTAAGAGTTCATTGAGTCAATTACTATTAAGTTTTTTTTTTTTTAAAGTTGTCTCATTTTGTGAAAACAAACCATGTTTTCTTTAGTCCTACACTAGCCAATGGTATAATGATTGGAATACCTAGTTGACCATTATACATGTTGATTTCATGCCATAAATATTCCTTGACCCATATTGTGTGTTTATTTTTATAATAGGTGAGAAATTCATCCACTCTTCTCTTTAGTTCCTTGATCACAAGAATTTTTGGAGTTAAAAGGGGAAAGGACGAACTTTCCAAAACAAATAGGTAAGTAAGCTTCATCTAATGCTAACTTTTCTTTTTACACAAAATTGTCCTGGCCAAAAATAATTGTCGAAATTTTGCTTACTATTACAGATTCATCTGTAGCATAAAACTATAAAAATGGTATAATGAATTAACCTGTGCTGCCAAATTCTAAATCCTTGGGCAAAAATATCAACTGATTACAAAGTTGACCTTTCAAATCAACAAATATAAAGCAAGGAAGCCAGGGCTGAAATATAGACTTGTTTCTCACTGCAGTAACTATTCTTTTTTCTTTGTGTCTTCTTCAAGTATTCCTGAAATGTCCTACATTCTTTTTTCCTGATGTGTTATCGAGTATTTACTATCTGTGCAGTATCTTTAATCATATAGGCGAAAGTTTAAAAGATTGTGAAACTCTTATCAGAACACCTTCCAGACTACCTGTGCATTCATTACTCTCCTAAACGAAGGGAGAAAGTTGGAGATGTTGACTGTGTGAAATAAATAATGCATTTACTTTTTGGTCTTTAATTTACTCTTTTTTTTTCAGTAAGGCTTTTTAATGTCTGGAAGGAAATCTATGGAACCATTTTGGTTATTATTATTATTATTTTTTAATATAATGCAGAAGTTCTGTTTGTTCTTAAAGAGAAGCTTTGGATAGTTCTTCAGCATTTGAGGATTTAATAGTAGTGTAGTTGGCTTGCAGCTGTTAACACTAGATGTCACTGTCGCTGCATGTTTAATTACTCCCTTAAACTTTTAGAATCCAATTTGACATACAAGTCATTGTCTTAAGGACCTAAACATGAATTCAAGCCCAGCTTCTCTCTTCCCTAAACAAGTTACTATGCTTTTGCTTCAAATTTAGATTTTAAACTGGTATTTATTAAAATATGTCTTCTTGTGATGAAATTAAGTTTTAAGAACTAAAAGATATGATGAAATAATTTTTTGATATGCTTGTGGTAATTCTAGTGAAACCTGCTGTGGTGGTTCTGGAAATTGCTACTTATCAGCCTGTAAAATTCACCAAATATTTCAAAGAAAGGTAACTGGCTCTAAGTTTGAATCCCCTGAGTAAATGCAGGAATACTAAGAGATTTTTTTTCTCCCCTGAGTTGTATTTTTAAAATAAATATTACTACTTTGGTAGCATGATTATAATTTTTACTTTATAGCCTGTTATTTTTTTTTTAAATATTTTTAGTTGAAGATGGACACAATACCTTTATTTATTTATTTTTAGGTGGTGCTGAGGATTGAACTCAGTGTCTTACGCATGGTAGGCAACTGCTCTACCACCAAGCCATGACACCAGCCCCTGTAGCTCATTCTTAAAGTAATTTTTCCTGTCATTAACTGAAAATTACTAGTATTTGTTTCTTTTTAACTTTGTCTAATTTGTTAATAATTCTACAGTGTGCTTAAGTTTAAAATAGTTGTATCTTTTTATGAGACCATGATGATGTTTAGTAGTATGAATAAAATATGATATTAAGTAACAATTAAAGTTAATGTTAAAATTGCTCTTCTTGAATGTGTACATAAATTTTACTGTGCACCAGAGAAAAATGATCATTAATTTCATTTAGGTTGCAACTAAAAGAGGATAGAAGAATAAAGGGCGATGAGATCACACAGTTTTACCCTTTTAGCTAAAGTCACACTGATGGAAATTCATTTCTTTTGAATAGAGAAGATTACAAAATTAATAACTTTCCTAGAAGAAGGGAAATGGAATATTTGTATAATTATTTTGACTAATGGTGGAAAGTGAAATGAAGGAATTAGGAAGTTGATATTTTACTTAAGTGTGGTGAACATTTTTTTAGTAAGAGCCTGTATTTCAATAATCAGAAGACTGGCATGTGTCATCTCCTATACAGGCTTCTCTTTTCTATTTAACTCTTGAATTATCAGTTTCTTGGCAGGTCTTCTTAGAAGTTCTGCAAAACATTTAGTTTGTTAAATTTGCAATTGTTTGTGATTATTCTACTTTTGTAGTTTATTTAATTTTGTCACTTTTTGTTGAAATATTTATATACCCATTTTCTACATATTAATTCCCCGAAGGATAGGACCGTTTCCATCTATTCTTTGTATATATAAAGGGCACTTTAAGAATGCTACTTACAATGTCTTGTTGGGTGATTACTCAGTCATCAAATAACTAACCTCAGCTGATGACACCTCACAGCCAGTTAAATTTGCTTTCACAACCACAGGTTGTTCTGCATGCAGTCTTGCAAATGTGTGCTCTTGGTCAGAAAGGAACTGAACATAAAAAGAACATCTGCTTTTTTTCCATCTAGTGTGAAAAGAATGTCTACCTTGGAGTAAATAAACTTGGTTTCTAGGCATTTTGCTGCCACTGGAGATGACCTTAGTAGAGTCCCTTATTCACTCCATACTTCAGTTTCTCAATCTATATGACAGGAGTAGTAAGATCTAGATTTTATCTTCATGGGGTTATTAAGAGTCTACAACAAACTATTACAACTTTATTATTAATTTTTTTAAAAATTGAAGTCCTAAAAAATTAGAGATATGGTTTGCTGTTTCTGTCTGTTGCCTTGTTGTTAGACTGTGCCTTTTGAGGACAGCACCAGGGTCAGAATCCTGTGTATCTGGTACCTTGCATACTGTCTGGTGTGTAGGAAGCATATAGAAATACTTGCTTAGTAGAAAAAGTAAATTTTATTACTGGGGAGGGATGGATAAAAAGTTTGTTTTCTACTCCTGCCTTTGTTCTCATAAAGCCACAGTAACCAGCGAGGTTATCCTCTCTGTGCCTTGAGTTTCTTCTTGCTCAAATAAGAGGTTGGGCCAAGCCTGAGGTGTCTTCCCTCTAAAATATGAAGCTGAGACTTTATATAATGTTACTAGAATTGCATGTTTGATAAAGTGCCAATGCCTTAGACAGTACCTGACACATAGTAGGGACCAGAAGTTTTCATTTAATATGTGGAGAAAGGACCAGGGGTCTGCCTCTCTGTATGAGTGTGTGGAATGCACTTAAGATTGAGCTTTTGAGCCCATTGGTCTGATCTAGATGTGTTCTTTGGATTATGAACAGTGAGAAAATACAAGTTTTACAGTCATGTTATTACACTGTAATTTTCTAACACTCTTTCCTTTCTGTTTGTTGCCATTTAACTGACTTAGTCTGACAGAATGAATAATGGATTCCATGTAAAATCGGAACATGCATAGCCCTGTTTTCTGGGGAAGGTGCTGTGCTTTCTGCTTTTCTATAGTAGCTGCCATCTGTATGTGAATGGACCGTCCTTGATAGCTGCTCATTCTTTATAGGGTAGCAGCTAAACCAATTGCATCTTTAACTCTGGGTCCCTTGTGTGTCTTAACCTTCAACTATGTTAGTTGCAGCTAAGTGGCAAGTGCCAATATATAGTAGTCTGAGAAGCTTTATTTTTGACTTTGTGGAGTGTCTGCTTTGCCAAAACTTCATACAGGTGCTCAGTGTGCAGAGTTAAATAGTATTGCTTTTACATTTTCCTTTTGCTTAAACTCAACCTGTGAGCCAATAAGAACTTAATGATGAATAAGTACTTACCTTGAATTCAGTTTAAATATGAGGGCTCCAAAACTTGGGCTTTTGAGCTTACAGTTCAGCTGGGGAGAAATAGACTGTTACTTGTGAATCAGATGAAAATAGAAGATATCATATACTAATCACCTGCGCAATGTGATTTGGGTAATGAATGCCTTGGACATCTGTAAATGGAAAAAATAGAGTGATGTATTTTGGGGGAAATAGTATTTCTTATAAGGCTTTGGGGATGAGTAGATTTAAGGTCATGAAATAGACTGAAAAAGAGAAATGAATAAATAATTTTGTTTACTGTGTTAAGTGCAATTTCTATTCTGTATTATTAAGAAGAGCTCATATTCAAATTAAGAGCTTAGTACAGTTTACTATAATTTAAGAAGAAAATGGGTTTGTAAAAGCATCACTAGATCCAAATAAAATAATTTCAAATGACTGTATTGGGAGATGTTAGATTTATTTTATTTTCTTGGACATAAATGACAGAATTATTAGAATTATTTTTCTTAGTGGCATAGGTCTGGAGGAACCCTTCAAGGGGCATCTAACTCAGCCCAACTTCTTGCTTATCGGCAGATTTTGAAGCCATTTCCAGACTGACTGGCTTCTTTCCTGTTCTTCGTGTTTTCTAGGAAAAAAGATTCCACAAGTTTCTGTGGTTACCCACTCCATTGTTTAGGAAAGAATTGGTTTTTCAAGACTAAAATTGAGAGCTTTAGGGCAATTGAGTTTTTTATATTTTAGAGAATGTAATTATTAGAATTCAGAATAGCTTATTTGTTTTGAACCACATAGAAGCTTGTAGTAAACACTTACCTATTTGGCCAAACTGAAAATTGGAATTTTCTTTCACTGGGTCTGGTATAATATTAACATCCTCAGACCCAAAGAATTCTCATTTTCCCCATTGAATAACGTTCATTATGTTTTCAATCTGCTGGGTACTAGCATGCAGAGATGAATCAGAAATATTCTGTGCCTAAGGGGAACTGACAGCCCAGTGAAAAATATGGCAGCTATCTGTTGCATTGGATTCTGTTCAACTTACCTTGAGGGAAGGGAGAAGTTTTGTAAGGCAGATGGCATGTCTTTTAGTGTCTTTTGCCTATTCCATGGTTGGCTTGTGCCAGGACATTTTTATGTGTCTAATTTAACTTTCACGAGATCCCTGCAAGGTGAATAATATCATCATCACCTTACAGTGGCGTAAAACCACAGGGAGTGAATTTTAGTTATTTGCCTGCTGTCCTATAGCCAGAAAGTGGCAGGACTGGAACACAAATTATTTTCATGTACAGGGCACTTATTTATCAATACATAGAGCCTGTCATGAGTAGTATTTTACTTTTTTGGTGTATGTCTTTAGATTTTACATTGCCCTAACTGTGGGAGACAAGCCACTTCATTCGTTCATTCAAAGTCTGACCAATAATCACACATTTTTAATATGGTATGTTGATTTCAGTGGGGGTGGGGCGCAGGGGAGAAGTTTGCTTGAGTTGACTCTAAGACCCTTTCTGTGGGTGTTGGAAGACAATATGAATTATGTAGTTTTTTTGTTCGTGGATTTTATGTTTTTGGTGGGGAGGTTATTAGAGCAGTTTATTGCAAGTAAGACAAAGGCAAGAGAAAATACAGTATACCCGATAGAGGGGCAGGCAGGTAGGCTATGGATGAGAATGCCCATAAGTATTCTTTTTTTGAGTGAGCCTCACTGTTTTCATGTATATAAGAGATGAGACAAGAGTAGGCCTTAAAGTTTCTAATATTATGCTGTTAAACCAGAAAGGTAGAAATCATACTTTTCTGGTTGGCAAGTAGGGAATGAATTAAATTAGCCCAGGAGGTTATCAGTTTTACTAATAAGAAATTTACCTTTTTCATAGTTAACTCTGTAAAACTCAATTGTTTGGTGCTATCGAGAGGGGATTTGGGGTTTACAAAAATTCTTGGCTGTGGTTCAATTTCTTTTAGACTTAATGTTTTACAGAATCTTTGGTTACATTTTTCACATCTTTAATTAAAATGACATAAATGAAAACAATTATTATTTGTTTTTATTTTCTAAAGGACCTAAAACGTCACCCAATCCCATTTTCATTTAACAGATAAGAAAATTAAGGTGCAGAAAATTAAGTGATTTGCTCAAGATCACAAAGCTAGCATTAATATAATTTAATGGTTATTTTTAGCTTATAGGATGACTAGAACATTTGAAAAAAATATTTAGAAATGAAGTTTCTATTAGCAACAATAATATTCATTTGAATTTAAATGATTCTAATGTGGAATATGAGGTTCATTCTCCCAAAGAGGCACTTTACTTGTCAGAGGATTTTAAATAATAATGATTTAAAGTTAAGAGCCCCATGATTTGATATAGTCTGGAGGTGTCATTCATGCATTTACCACAGATCTTTGTAGAACATTCAATCTGTTGCTTTAGCCAGGGTAGATAAATGAGTATTTTTGGAGACTGAGAAGTACAGTACAAGTCTTGTGTAACCTTATTGAGATGGTCTAGTCAGAATTAAGTCTGTACTGACATTTTTGTTTACTGGAGAGTTTCATATTTCAACGTTTTGTTCATTCATAGGTTCATGGATTATAGGTAGGAAGACCACAAATGAAATTTGTAACCAAAAAGAAGTTCTTGAAAAGAAATATGTTCATGAACTTAAAGCGGGAATTACTCATTGTATGCTTAAATATTGACTCTTGCATGGACCAAGTAATCTTTGTTCCTTAGGACTGCTTCAGGCCATTGCCCTCTCTAATAACTGAGGCATTGTTGCTCTCGTTTGAGCTTGTTCTATGGAGTCTTGGCAATGCATGCATCCTCTTTCTGCATGTAAAAGCATGATTAAATATTTTTTCTTAGCTTTGATATTTTTGTAGCTTACATTTTATATGAGCCAGACTAATATAATGTAATACCAGGATTACATAATTTAAGACGTCAGGGTTGCTTCCAGGGCTATGAGATAAAGTATTCATTTATCAGGAAGTTTACAAGCTGTATTTGTTGCCCATTCACTACCTGTAGAGAAACACCACAGAGCTGTTTTCCAAATGAGAAAATGGAGTCAAAGAACTTAAGGCCAGAGGGAATGGTTTTCTTAGAACTTAAGATAACATTTATAATTTGTTCAGAATTCAGTCCTAGTAACTATTGATTTTAGTAACATATAGTTTTGAAATTCCAGAAATTTCCAACAATTGTTGTTACACACAAAACTATTTTTGATAAAAATATGATCAATAAAATTTTTTATGTGTGTCTAATTTAACCTTCACGAGATCCTTGCAAGGTGAGTAATATCATCATCACCTCACAATGGAGTAAAACGACAGGGAGTGAATTTTAGTTATTTGCCTGCTGTCATATAGCTGGAAAGTGGCAGGACTGGAACACAAATTATTTTCATGTACAGAGCATTTATTCACCAGTACACAGAGCCTGTCATGAGCAGCATATTACTTTTTTGGTGTTTGTCTTTACCGTTATTAGAAGAAGATACTTTCCATTTTCCTAAAGTCATGACATGGGGAAAGTAGCACAACCAGTCTGGATGATGAACTGGTCAGCAGGCTGAGGACCTAATCTGTCAGACTGTGGTATGTGTACTTATGTGTTTGCTTATAAGTGGGGAAGGAGGGGAGGCAAGTAGTGAAGGGGGAATAGAGTAGTAAACACCTTTGAAATATAATAGACTTTAGGATTCACTAGAAGTACTGAGTTCTGTACCTTGGGCTAGATGTCCTAGTAAAAAATTAAGTAGCTATAGGTGGACACAATATCTTTATTTTATATTGTGTGGTTAAAAAAATTAAGTAGCATACTCTTGTCATTGTCATTTTTCATCCCTCAAATAATAGCTCCATTTTTTAATATTTAAATGTAAGTTTGAAATAGTTCAGACTTAATAGTAGTTAGAATGCTTTTGGATACAACTAATAAAAAACCCAAATCAGAATTTAAACAGGGAAAAGTTATTACATATGTAACCAGGATGTTTTAAGGGGGATTTATTTCTTTCAGGTTGAAGCATGTGTTTTCTCTGTGTTTCTACTGTGCCATCCTAGACGTGAAGGCATGGACCAAGGGGGCTTTCTGGATGGTTACAAGATGGCTGCTATTATGTAGATGTTGGAGCCATCCTCCAGATATTAGAGTTGAAACACAATATTTAGAAGCCGTGTTTCTTATTTCTTTTTGAAAACAATGACACTTCCTCCTGTGTGTGTTTCTATGTCCCCACCTCCACATCCTACAGGTTTTTATTCACATATTATTGACCAAAGTTAATTTTTAACATGTCCCAGATTAACCCGGGTGGGGGAAATAGATCTGCCATAATTAGCTTAGACAAATCAGGGTTCTTCAGTTGGGCCTGGAATATATGTTAGCTCTTCCTGAAGCACATAACTAGTCTGAGAATGGTAAATTCTAAAAGTCAAGTTCCATTAAAAGGAAGGACAAGGTCGGGGAAAGAGTGTGAATTAAGCAATGTGTGTTACTACATTGATGTCTGATGTTCAAGGTCATCTCAAAAGCATTGAAAATGTTTTCATTAGGAACAGTGATTTAAATATAGGAAGATAATAAATATATTTTAGCCTAATATGAAAATTTATTTCCTTTACATATTTCCTACATGTAGTTGTAAAGAAATATGAAATAGTACAAGGGTCTAGATATTCGGTTCTGTATAATTCATTCTTTTTATTTTTTTTTATTCTTTTTATATGACAGAGTGTATTTTAACACTATACATACATGGTGTATAGCTTATTCTAATTAGGATCCCATTCTTGTGGTTGTACATGATGTGGAATTATACTGGTCATGTATTCGCATATGAACATAGGAAAGTTATGTTCAATTCATTGTACTGTCTTTCTTATTCTCCTCTCCACTCCCTTCTCTTCATTCTCCTTTATCTAATCCAATTGAACTTCTATTCTTCTCCTCTCCACTTTCCTTCACTGTGTGTTAGCATCCACGTATTAGAGATAACATTCAACCATTGGTTTTTTGGGGGACTGGCTTATTTCACTTAGCACGACATTCTTCAGTTCCAACCATTTACCAGCCAATGCCATAATTTCACTCTTCTTTATGGCTTACTAACATTCCATTTTGTATGTATACCACATTTTCTTTATCCATTCATCTGTGGAAAGGTACCTAGGTTGGTTCCATAGCTTAGCTATTTTGAATTGAGCTGCTATAAACACTGATGTGGCTATAATTCATTCTTGTAAATAGCTTGCATTTAAAAAATTTTCATGTAATTTCTTAGTCCATTTCATGTTGCTATAACAGAATACGTGATGCTAGGTAGTGCATAAAGAAAGATTTATTTGGCTCATGATTCTGGTGGTGGAAGGTGGTCCAAACAGCATGGTGCTAGTATTCTGGAAAAGTTCCCTCCCCTACACCCATGGCTATCACAACATGGTCAGGAAGTAGAAAGGAAACCAATGGACTGCGTAGAAGGGCCAATTGCATGGTGTGGCTTTACTTTCCAATAGCCCAGTTTATCAAGAACTAATTCAGTCCCATGAGGTTTGACCTATTCCAAGACATCATTAATCTATTCATGAGGGTATAAGTAACCCTGTAACCTAGTTACCTTCCATGAGGCCCTACCCCTTAAAAGTTTGACTACTCCAACATCATTTTATTGGATACCAATCTTCCAGCATATGTCCTTTTGAGGGATAAACCATATCCAAAACCATAGCACCCAGAAACAAAGTATATGTATGTCTTCACACATGAACCAAGTTTTGTAAAACATTAAAATAGAGATTCTGAATCCAAGCTTGAAAATGCTCTTTGACATTATGAATTATCTTCCTGGTTCACAGCTAATCTCTAATAAGATAACAGTGTTAACATGTTTGTTATCACAAACTCTGGTTTACTTTTGGAATTTGACCCATATATTGGTTTTCTTATCATAAGGCCAAATAGTGTGAAGTCAAATGATCTTTCTAAATTTATGGGAATTGGCATTTAATTATTTTTGTTTCTGTGTCAAAAATCCCTGTTCTATTTCAATTGAATGTGGTATTTTGATGTGACTTTTTTGGCCTCTGAACTCAAATTAGGCCAATTGTTCTGAATAATCTCTCTTTCTTTTTCTGTCAAGTTTCTTTCTTTTCTGTCCTCTGAACTCTAACTGCTTTGTTCTCTACAAACTGCCTCTATAGAATTGGAACATGAGGCTGTCTGGGTCAGGGCAAACCAGCTGGGCTTGACAGAAGTTAGGGTTAGATTAGCTTCATTTGACAAGGATCAGTACGTCTGATCCAGTTGCTAAATCTTGGAAGACTAGAATTTTCCATTCTATAAGCACAATTCCATGACATCTTGCCTTTCTTTTGCTCTTAAGACATCTTCATCTTAGTTGTATCTATTTCTACAACCTCTCAAATCTGAATAATTGACTTAGATCCATCTAATGGTCAGCTACATACCCCTGTCCCGTAATTCACTTGATCCCCTCTGTCACCCCTTTAATCAAAGCTTTCCTATGCCTGTGGTTCCATTTCTGTGTAACTGGTGTCCAGGTTAGGCATTCTGACATTTTTTTTTCTTCATCATTCATTCAGCAAGTATACGAGGTAGGTTCAAGCACTGAGGGGATGAGGGGATGACACACATTTATAAAATAGGATGCAAATCTCTGAAGAACAATGGAAGAGGAGAGGCAAAACTTGGACTCAACTGTAAAGTTACCTATAAAGCAAGGTGGGAAGCTGAAGGTAACTGTGGACTTTGCTCTTCCTCATGGGAAGAGCCTCACTCCCGCTGCACTGTGCAGACGTGGCTGTAACAGAGCTCTTGCTCATGTCTTTTAAACACACTTTCTCCCTATGTCTCTTCCAGTTCTTTCATTAATGTGGGAAAATCTTCCCTCACCTTTTGTTTATATTGCTGCTAGAAAATGTGGTCAACGCAGAGCAATGTTGGTGCTCTGCCTCCCCTACCTGCATTTGGAAATGGAATTATGTGTATTAAAAATATTGTGTCACTGACTTCTAAGGGTCACAAGTGCCTAGTTTCCCCTAGAAACCCAGCACAGGTCATCTCCAACTCCTTAATGCTTTAATTGAGAACTTTCCCTGAAGCTTCTATATTTCAGAGAAAAGAAGTTCTTTTAGTGGTGTTCTCCTTGATTGCTTTCCAATATTTCAATGAACTAGTTTTCAATTATTTATCATTATAAAAGTATATTGTTCCAGTGGTGAAGTAAATAACTTCTGTGGGCTACCTGCAATGCCACCATTTATAATATCATGTATTTCATTTGCCATATGACTATAAGTTGTGGCCTTCCACCAAGGAACATACTGTCCCTAAATACTTGATTGTGTATATCCTTCCTGTTTTCAGCCCTGGCTGCATTTAAAATTGTGCCCTCATGCATTGCCAAACTGGTTGGCTTGTCCATGAAAATTGAATCCCGTGGAATCCCTGGCATTTTCTGTGGACGTTTCTTCCTGCTCCCCATTAAATAGAATTTTTAATGGTTTTTTAGGGCCTTCTGTATAATAACCCTCTCTTCTTTCTTTCTTTCTTCCTTTCTTTTTTTTTTTTTTTTTTGGTAGTCCTAAGGACTACACCTGGGCTTCATGCCTGCTAGGCAAGTGCACTACCACTTAGCTGTATCCCCAGCCTTCTTTATTTTTTATTTTGAGATAAGGTCTTGTTAAGTTGCCAAGGCTGGGATCCTCCTGCCTCAGCCTTCCAAGTAGCTGGGATTACAGTCATGTATAGTGACACCTGGAGTAATGTCACTCTTCATAGAATTATTGTAAAAAATCACAGTAGCAGAAGGAATCATGTTTCTCAATTTACCTTAGTCTGGAATGACTTTGAGCACCTAGCCTGATATCTATCAATAAATATGTATTAACTATCAACTGTATACAGGGCTTAGTACTAGGTGACACCAAAAAAGATCTAAGAACAGCCTATTCTCACGGAACATATAGTGTGCTTACAATGAAATAAACTAAAACAATCAAGGAACAGGTCAGTCTTATTGTGAAGTGACAGCAATGATAAAGAAGAAGAGAGAGGAATCAAATATTATACCATTGTTCTGGTATAATCCAAGAGGCGAGCATCTGAGGATTCTTCCCGTTTTTCTCTATGGTATATGTGATATAGCTCATGTGGTAGGAAGTGCTTAGAGGTAGGCCAGCTCTTTAAGGAGATTTCTCAGAGGGACTCCCTGATTTCTAGTGTGTATTCTTTATAATCAGAGGTACTCTGTAATTGGCAATATCTTATTCTCTATGGGGAACAATAAATGATATGTCAGAGTATTTTCTCTTCTCCTTGTTCTGTGTTTTTTGATCCGTTTACTTAGAAAAAACTTGAATCTTCAGAGACCTGGGTGCATTTGTGAATTAAAAGAAAACACTGGTACATTTTCAGTAGGTCTTTGGACTCCCAAATCTTTTCCTACACTCTTTCTTTTCCAACAGTCAGCCTTGTTTTTTGGTCCTTCAGGTACTTCCTGGTTTCAGTGCCATGGCTGAGTTTTCTTTCCTTATAGTCAAAAGGTTTGCTTTCCAACTAGCATCTCTCCTCTTTGTGGCCAGTGTGTCGATTTGACATGGGGTAGTTAAGTATGGGCAGAACCTTGGTGGGGGAAAGATGACGCTGTGGTTTCCAGGACTTCACTCCTACTCTTCTGTTTCACTCTTCTTCTCTCTTTGTATGTTGAAAGTAATATGTGCTTATTAAGAAAAATATGAAAAAGTTACACAGTTTTATTGTCTTCACCTAGGCTATTGCATTGCAGTTGTCATTTTGCTGTGTTTTCTGGACCTTTTTTTTAATTCATGAGTATTTAGTTTTTATAAAATGTATTTGTAGTTATTCTACACACACCCTTCTTTTTTCACTGGTAGGAATCACGTTTCATTTTTGTTTGATAATTTATAATCCTCCTAGTTTAAAAAAAATTAACAGACTGCTGTGTATCTTTGTTTATAAAGTGTTTTAATGTGTAAGCCTCTTTCTGCAAGTAGAGTCTCCTGTGTGTGATTTCTAGGTCACAGGACACGACTTGTTGTTGCATTCTATACTGTTAGGTTTTACATATTGTCATATTTCTTTTCTTTCTTCCTTTTTTTTCAGAGTTCTTTATTTTATAATTTATTTATTTTTTATGTGGTGCCGAGGATCGAACCCAAGGCCTCACTTGTGCTAGGCAAGGACTCTGCCACTGAGCCACACCCCAACCCACAAGTTGTCATATTTCTTTTTTTTCTTAAGAGAGAGTGAGAGAGAGAGAGGGAGGGGAGAGAGAGAGAGAGGGAGGGTAGAGAGAGAGAGAATTTTTTAAAAATTTTTTAGTTTTTGGCGGACACAACATCTTTGTATGTGGTGCTGAGGATCGAATCCGAGCCGCACGCATGCCAGGCGAGCATGCTACCTCTTGAGCCACATCGCCAGCCTGTCATATTTCTTAATAAATTAATTTTCTTGAAAAAACAGGTTCCATTTCACTTCCAGTCATACGTTTCACTTTCCATTTCACATAGTATAAAGTTTATTGCTCTAATTGGCCTTTTTTCTTTTTAAAAGAGTTATTTTTATTTTAATCAACAATCTTGAGCATTTTATCTGATTTTTCCCCACTATAGATAGTGATGCAAGGAATATTCTCTCATGAATTTTATCTTTGTCCTTTTTTTTAAAAAAATTTGTTTTTTTAGTTTGTAGTTAGATACAATACCGTTATTTTATTTATTTATCTTTATGTGGTGCTAAGGATCGAACCTAGGACCTCGCACATGTGAGGTGAGCACTCTACCACTGAGCCATAACCCCAGCCCCTGTCCATGTTTTTATGATTATTGAAAGGGAGATTGCTGGACTGAAGAATATAAACATTCCATGAAACTAATAGCCAAGTTTCTTTTAACTGATACCAATTAACACATTTACCAGCATGTGCAATCTTCCTAGTACTAAGAGTAAGCATTTTTTAAAAATATTTATTTTTTAGTTTTAGGTGGACACAGTATTTTTGTTTCACATTTATGTGGTACTGAGGATCGAACCAGTGCCTCATGCATGCTAGGAGAGCACTCTACCATTGAGCCACAACCCTAGCCCCAGAAATAAGTATTTTTTTTAGTGCAAATTTCAGGGAATGTGAGAAGGAAAAGACCTTGGTGTTTAAATTTACATTGCTTTTATTACTAGGGAGGCTGAACATTTGCTCAAGTTATTTGTTGGTTAATTGCATTTTCTTCAGCTTTGCTTTCAAGGCCCTTTTCACCTTATCTCGCATTATTCAAACTTACAAATATTTATTAAAGCCTGCCAACTACCTTCTCCCATTCCAAATATATACCCACACACTAATCAAGCTAATCTCCCTATTGTTCCTTTGAATGTTAAGCTTTTACTTTGAGTGCTTTTGTTCATGGTTTTTCTGCTCCTAAATGCCTGCCTCTCCCTTCTTCTTAAACTATGCTGATTTCCATCCTTGGGTTCAGTCCAATGGTCTTCCTAAAACTGGTTTTCTGGAGAGCAGACTCTGGGGCTGCAGCTCTGTAGTAGTCCATACTGCCTTCTTCAGGCTCTGCCCTAGGAGCAGGCAAAGAAGATGAATGTAGAAATAGGCATGTCTACATTTGATTTCTGGTGTAAGTGACTTAGTCCCCTGAGCCTCCATTTCTTTGTCTCAGCATCCTTATAAAATGTGAATGACAATAGAGTCTGCCTCTGGAATTGTGAGGAGCAAATGTGATAAAGCTAAGAGGGCCTAAGGCTGGTGTAGAGGGCCTAAGGCTGGTGCTTAGTATATAGGAAACTCTCCTTTAGTGCCCATTGTTTTAATTGTCATCTCAGCATTTGTTGTTTTTTTTGTTCCATAGGACTCTCCTGTACCACCCCAGAGGCTGTGTACTGTCTCTTTCTTGTAAATTAGTTATGTACTCTCAAGTGAACACAAGGTTCTAAAGGGGAGGGATTGCATTTTAAGTCTTTGCATGTCCTAATGCACTATGCTGCTTGAGTATAGTTGGGTAGCTTTGGTAGTGGTGGAAATTAGAGGAAGGCAGTGATGAGGACCTCATTTTCAGCTTTTCATAAGACCTTTACTAGGAGAACTTTCTCCTAGGGCCTTTTAAAAAATGTTAGCTTTTGTTGCTTATTCAGCCAACTGGAGTTACTCAGTAGAAAATGTTTAAGAGATCCAGATTATACCACCGGATTTCACTTTTCCATATAGTGTTTTAAAGTGTTGTATTCATTAGTATTTGTGAGAGGGCTGGGGATGTGGCTCAAGCGGTAGCGCGCTCTCCTGGCATGCGTGTGGCCCAGGTTGGATCCTCAGCACCACATACCAACAAAGATGTTGTGTCTGCCGAGAACTAAAAAATAAATATTAAAAAAAAAATTCTCTCTCTCTCTCTCTCCTCTCTCACTCTCTCTTTAAAAAAAAAATTTGTGAGAAACCTATGGTTAATGTAAAGGGGGTCCAGCGGATCATCGGAGGGAGAGACCACACAAGAGACTTACTCCATGCAATTGACAAAAGGGGATTTATTGGGGATCCATTCCAGTGCGCTGGGGCTCTGTGCTCACTCAAGGAGGGAGAGCAGCCCAGAGCCCAGAGCAAAGGTCAAGCAGAGCTTAAGTACACTTTTTGGAGAGGGCGGTGGGCTTTGCATACATCAGAACAAATCATCATGAGGTGCGGGGAAATTGAACAACAACTCTGAGACGTGATTGGCAAATCCATTGGCGGGAACAGCTCGGGCAGGGGTGATTGGTCATTCCTAAGCGGGGTACACATTCAAACTGATTGGTTCGGGCCCTGTGACAAACTGCACAGGGCCTTAGGCTAAATGGCTAGTAGGGTGTTGTCTTAACTATCTCAGGAAGCTGGGTGTAACAGAGGAACTCAATAATAACCTAATCTTTTACATTTTAATTCAAGCCTTCCAGCTTAGAAATTTTACCCTTTCAGTTAATACCACAAGAAGCCATAAACTAAACCAGATTCTTTCCCCTTTTAACTTTCACATGCCCTGGATTAATGGCAATGTTACTCCCTCATTTACACCTGGTATTTCCTAGCATTCTCAAAAAGCTGAAACAATGATTCATGTTTAGTCACTGTGTAACTGGCTATTTTCATTTATTTAAAATAAAAATAACAAAAAATATCCCGGGTAAAGATCTCCACGTATTTTAGCTAGTGACAGATGCTCTGATCATTATTTCTACTTAAGTCAGGCATTTTTTACATACACCTCAAGCCTTGCGATTAAGCTTTATGTCTTTCCAAGCATAACAGTTAACCAATAAACCAAAATATCAGCCTGGTCTGGCTTAGCTCAGTGGTCTTTTGATTTCTTCCAGTCTGTTTGATGTGGAGGCTTATTGAGATTTATCTACTGAGCTGTTCATAGTTTGTAGGGCTGGGAGCATTGACTATATTATATAAGATTCCATTAGTGACAGAAGAGTGTGGACAGTCTCTGCAGTGTAGATAGTCTAGCCAGTTGTACTGGTCATGATTTTGTTGAAATTTTTAAGACTGTTGTCGAGCTTTTTATTAAATACTCAATGGTTTTTCTTATTTCCCAGTTTATACTCCAAGCCTCAAAGCAGATGTGCTTTGATTGGTTCAATTTAGTAGAAAGTTTCTTAACTTTCAGTATGCAGATTTAAAAACTTTTCCAGTTATTTGGACTAGTTATCATCAAGGGAAGTAAAAATAGAAATATATAGTAATCAATCATAAATATTGCTAGATGGGGAGGTAAACATCATTCCATTATATTGTTCAAGGTGGAAACAGCATTGGCATATCCAACTTTATAACAAAGCCTGCAGAGGGCTTTCTTATACTTATCTTATGTATTCCTAATAGGAATGTTCAATATGGAAAGTATTATTGTCCTCATTCTAGATGACACACTTGGAGTTTAGATGATTAATTTGCTACATGCCTCATACCTAGTGTGAAGCAGAGCTGGTGTTTGAATTCAAATGTGACTCCTAACCCAGTTATTTTTCCATTACATCAAAGTTTTTTTTGTTCAATAATATACAGTATTTCTAAAAGTAACAAGAGTTTTGCCAAGCAGTTTTCCAGTGGTTTAATCATGTCCTCTTTCCTGAGAAGTTGAGTAGAATTACTCATGTATACCCTGCAGGAGATAAAAAAAAAAGTGTCATATTAGAGGAATAATGAAACGTATCCATTTTTTTCTCCTTTAGTTGCTTCATGTACAGAATTGGGAAACTACCTGTAGGGCTTTTGTTTGATTGAGTAAGTTAGGAGTTGGCATGAGCAAATGCATGTTAGCATTCATTTGCTCATGTAGGTTTATTGACGTACTCCTGTGTACCAACAATGTGCTAAGCATTAAAAGGCACATAAGTGGAAAATCTTTGCTCTTAAGCATCTCAGAATCCAGCAGAGCAGATATGTTCCAAAGTACATGACCATAGTACGGTATGGAGATGGCAAGAAGAAATTTAAAAGCTTGAAATGGAGATAAATGGTATCTCTCAGACAGGCTTCCTATAAGAGTCAGGGTCTGAGCTTGAAAGATGAGTAGAGATTAGCTAGATGAAGAAAAACTGTGTGGAGAAAGGGAGCCAGGAGAACAGGTGTGGCATAGATGGGTTGGTGTGAATGTGTATCTTCAACCCAGGCTTTCTTGAGCACTTTAATGTGAGTACTCATTTAAAATATTGAGTCATGGAATTATTCTTGTGGGATATTTTGCAAAGAACTGTGTTTTAAAGAACCCATTTTGGAAAACTGGATGGACCAAGTGGTGAGAAAAGAAAGTTGTGCTTTGGGGAAAATTGAGGCAGGCAAGGAGGATTGAGAGGGATATTGATTACAAGAGAGAGTATAATAGTAGATTTGATAGGACTTGATGGAAAATGAGGGGACCAGGGAAGAGGAAAGATAGTGGAGTTTTGGCTTGGATAGTTTCTGGGACCATTTGTAAAGGTGAAGATTTAGAAAGAACAGATTGTTGAGGGAAGATTTCAAGTTCAGTTTTGCAACTATGTTTTGAGATACTGAGGCATGTGGAGTGGGTCATATCCATTTGGCAGTTAGATATGTGAGTGGAGTCTGGGCTAGATGAAGGAGTCATCTGTGTGGAGATGATATACCGTACCAAGAGTGAATGAGATCACCAGTGGGGTGAGGATAGATGCCAGGAGACATCAGTAAGTAAGTGATGTGTGCAGGAAGAGGATCTGTCAGCTCACAAGCATTTCAATAATCTAAAATTGTTTGGGATATGCTTTTCTGTTTCAAGATCCATCAGTTGTGTTTTATTTTGTTACAGAGTGCCTGAATCCACCCATGAAGGAAGTCTATTCTGTGGATTTGCCCTCTCAAGATTCAGGGTAGTCGTGGAGGAGGTGCTTCACCCACACCCTAAGCTCGCCAAGGAGCACAGTGTGATTCCCACCCAGCCCTTCTGAATTCAGTGGGAAAGGTGGAGCCATCTTGCATTGTTAAGTTTTTGAGTGTTGGGTTCCTTAAATGTAACTGGAGAAATAATGAAAGAGAAGTAAGTATTCCACTGGATTAAATGAATTCAATGGATTTTAATTTTCTCGATAAACTGTTATTAAGAAATTGTTTTGGAGATTTACTCCCTGAGTAGGATTAGCTAACCTACATTTTTCATTTGGATAAGTAGTTCTTTAATTAGAAAGCAAGATTGGAGTAATAGTTTCTCCTTGCTTTAAATAGTGTAGAGAAGATATGTGAAACTGCCAAATGAAGGTTTTCCTCCTCACAGTGGTGTGAAGCAGGGAAAACAAGAGGAAGTTATAATGTTAGGGGAAAGGGTTCTCTTCATCCAGTGTACCTGCCTTTTTTTTTTTTTTTAAATTATTATTTATTTATTTATTTATTTATTTTTTTATTGGTTGTTCAAATCATTACAAGGCTCTTGACATATCATATTTCAAACATTAGTTTCAAGTGAGTTATGAACTCCCATTTTTACCCCAACTACAGATTGCAGAATCACATCGGTTACACATACACATTTTTACATAATGCCATACTAGTAACTGTTGTATTCTGCTATCTTTCCTATCCTCTACTATCCCCCCTCCCCCCCATTTCTCTTTTTATCCCGTCTACTGTAATTCGTTTCTCTCCTTGTTTTTTTTCCCCCTTTCCCCTCACAACCTCTTATATGTAGTTTTTTATAACAATGAGAGTCTCTTTCCATTTCCATGCAATTCCCCTTTTCTCTCCCTTTCCCTCCCACCTCGTGTCTCTGTTTAATGTTAATATTTTCTTCCTGCTCTTCCTCCCTACTCTATTCTTAGTTGCTCTCATTATATCAAAGAAGACATCTGGTATTTGTTTTTTAGGGATTGGCTAGCTTCACTAAGCATAATCTGTTCTAGTGCCATCCATTTCCCTGCGAATTCCATGATTTTGTCATTTTTTAATGCAGAATAATACTCCATGGTGTATAAATGCCACATTTTTTTAATCCATTCATCCATTGAAGGGCATCTGGGTTGGTTCCACAGTCTAGCTATTGTGAATTGTGCTGCTGTGAACATCGATGTGGCAGTATCCCTGTAGTACGGTCTTTTAAGGTCTTCAGGGAATAGTCCGAGAAGGGCAATAGCTGGATCAAATGTTGGTTCCATTCCCAGCTTTCCCAGGAATCTCCATACTGCTTTCCAAATTGGTCGAACCAATTTGCAGTCCCACCAGCAATGTACAAGAGTACCCTTTTCCCCACATCCTCGCCAGCACTTGTTGTTTGACTTCTAATGGCTGCCAATCTTACTGGAGTGAGATGGTATCTTAGGGTGGTTTTGATTTGCATTTCTCTGACTGCTAGAGAAGGTGAGCATTTTTTCATGTACTTGTTGATTGATTGTATGTCCTCCTCTGAGAAGTGTCTGTTCAGGTCATTGGCCCATTTGTTGATTGGGTTATTTGTTGTCTTATTGTCTAATTTTTTGAGTTCTTTGTATACTCTGGATATTAGAGCTCTATCTGAAGTGTGAGGGGTAAATATTTGTTCCCATGATGTAGGCTCCCTATTTACTTCTCTTATTGTTTCTCTTGCTGTGAAAAAACTTTTTAGTTTAAGTAAGTCCCATTTGTTGATTCTTGCCATTAACTTTTGTGCTATGGGTGTCCTGTTAAGGAATTTGGAGCCCGACCCCACAATATGTAGATCAGAACCAACTTTTTCTTCTATCATATGCAGAGTCTCTGATTTGATATCCAGGTCCTTGATCCATTTTGAGTTAACTTTTGTGCATGGTGAGAGGAGGGGATTCAGTTTCATTTTGTTGCATATGGATTTCCAGTTTTCCCAACACCATTTGTTGAAGATGCTATCCTTCCTCCATTGCATGCTTTTAGCCCCTTTATCAAATATAAGATAGTTGTAACTTTGTGGATTAGTCTCTGTGTCCTCTATTCTATACCATTGGTCCACCCACCTGTTCTGGTACCAGTACCATGCTGTTTTTGTTACTATTGCTCTGTAATATAGTTTGAAGTCTGGTATTGCTATACCACCTGATTCACACTTCCTGCTTAGAATTGCTTTTGCTATTCTGGGTCTTTTATTTTTCCATATGAATTTCATGATTGCTTTGTCTATTTCTACAAGCAATACCATTGGGATTTTGATTGGCATTGCATTAAACCTATAGAGAACTTTTGGTAATATCGCCATTTTGATGATGTTAGTTCTGCCTATCCATGAACAGGGTATATTTTTCCATCTCCTAAGATCTTCTTCTACTTCTCTTTTTAGAGTTCTGTAGTTTTCATTGTATAAATCTTTTACCTCTTTTGTTAGGTTGATTCCCAAGTATTTTATTTTTTTTGAGGATATCGTGAATGGAGTGTTTTCCCTTATTTCCATTTCAGAAGTTTTGTCGCTGATATACAGAAATGCCTTTGATTTGTGTGTGTTGATTTTATATCCTGCCACTTTGCTGAATTCATTTATTAGTTCTAGTAGTTTTTTTGTAGACCCTTTTGGGTCTTCTAGATATATAATCATGTCATCCGCAAATAGTGATAATTTAAGCTCTTCTTTTCCAATTTTTATGCCTTTAATTTCTTTCGTTTGTCTAATTGCTCTGGCCAGTGTTTCGAGAACTATATTGAATAGAAGTGGTGATAGAGGACATCCCTGCCTTGTTCCAGATTTTAGAGGGAATGCCTTCAATTTTTCTCCATTCAGAATGATGCTAGCCTGGGGCTTAGCATAGATAGCTTTTACAATGTCAAGGTAAGTTCCTGTTATCCCTAGTTTTTCTAATGTTTTGAACATAAAGGGATGCTGTATTTTGTCGAATGCTTTTTCTGCGTCTATCGAGATGATCATATGGTTCTTATTTTTAAGTCTATTGATATGGTGAATAATATTTATTGATTTCCGTATATTGAACCATCCTTGCATCCCAGGGATGAATCCTACTTGATCATGGTGCACAATTTTTTTGATGTGCCTTTGTATCCGATTCGCCAGAATTTTATTGAGGATTTTTGCATCTAGGTTCATCAGAGATATTGGTCTGTAGTTTTCTTTCTTTGATGTGTCTTTGTCTGGCTTCGGAATCAATGTGATGTTGGCCTCATAGAATGAATTTGGAAGAGCTCCCTCTTTTTCTATTTCCTGGAATAACTTGAAAAGTATTGGTATTAATTCTTCTTTAAAGGTTTTGTAAAACTCCGCTGTATACCCATCCGGTCCTGGGCTTTTCTTGGTTGGTAATCTTTTGATTGCTTCTTCAATTTCATCCATTGATATTGGTCTGTTCAAATTGTGTGTGTCCTCCTGACTCAGTCTGGGCAAATCGTATGTCTTAAGGAATTTATCGATGTCTTCAGTATCCTCTATTTTATTGGAGTATAGGTTTTCAAAATAATTTCTAATTGTCTTCTGTATTTCTGTAGCATCTGTTGTGATATTGCCTTTTTCATCCCTTATGTTAGTAATTTGATTTCTCTCTCTTCTTCTCTTTGTTAGCATGGCTAAGGGTCTGTCAATCTTGTTTATTTTTTCAAAGAACCAACTTTTAGTTTTGTTAATTTTTTCAATAGTTTCTTTTGTTTCAATTTCGTTGATTTCCGCTCTGATTTTAATTATTTCTTGCTTTCTGCTACATTTGCTATTGTTTTGCTCTTCCTTTTCTAGGGCTTTGAGATGAAGTGTGAGCTCATTTATTTGTTGGTTTTTCCTTTTTTTGAGGAATGACCTCCAGGCGATGAATTTCCCTCTTAAAACTGCTTTCATTGTGTCCCATAGATTCCGATAGGTTGTGTCTGTATTTTCATTTATCTCTAAGAATTTTTTGATTTCCTCCTTTATGTCTTCTGTAACCCTTTGATCGTTCAGTAACATATTGTTCATTTTCCATGTGATACTGAATTTTCCCTTCCTTCTTTTATCATTGATTTCCAGTTTTATTCCATTATGATCAGATAAAATGCATGGTATTATCTCCACCCCTTTATATTTACTGAGGGTTGCCCTATGGCATAATATATGGTCTATTTTTGAGAAGGATCCATGTGCTGCTGAGAAAAAAGTATATCCTCTTGATGATGGTTGATATATTCTATATATGTCAGTTAAGTCTAGGTTATTGATTGTGGTATTGAGTTCTATAGTTTCTTTATTCAACTTTTGTTTGGAGGATCTGTCCAATGGTCAGAGAGGTGTGTTGAAGTCGCCCATAATTATTGTGTTGTGGTCTATTTGATTCTTGAACTTGAGGAGAATTTGTTTTATGAACTTCACAGCACCATTATTAGGTGCATAAATATTGATAATTGTTATATCTTGTTGTTTAATGGTTCCTTTTAACAGAATATAATGTCCTTCCTTATCACTTTGGATTAATTTAGTCTTGAAGTCGATTTTATTCGATATGAGGATGGCCACACCTGCTTGCTTGCGAGGACCGTGTGCGTGATATATTTTTTCCCAACCTTTCACCTTCAGCCTGTGTATGTCTTTTCCAGTCAGGTGAGTCTCCTGGAGGCAGCATATTGTTGGATTTGTTTTTTTAATCCATGTTACCAGCCTATGTCGCTTTATTGGAGTGTTTAAACCATTAATGTTTAGAGTTACTATTGATATATGGTTTGTTCTTCCAGCCATGTTTGATTATTTATCTCTTTTTTTTTTTCAATTTAGTTTGTTTCTCCATGATTTGCTTTCCCCCCTCTGTCTGTCTTTACTGAGGTACTTCCCACTGTTGGCTTTGGTTATTGTTTTTCATTTCTTCCTCGTGGAGTGTTTTGCTCAAGATGCTTTGCAATGCTGGTTTTCTGGCTGCAAATTCTTTTAGTTTTTGTTTATCGTGAAAGATTTTTATTTCGTTGTCGTACCTGAAGCTTAATTTTGCTGGATACAGGATTCTTGGTTGGCATCCATTGTCTTTCAGTGTTTGGAATACGTTGTTCCAGGATCTTCTTGCTTTCAGCGTCTGTGTTGAAAAATCCGTTGTTAACCTTATTGGTTTACCCCTGAATGTAATCTGTCTCCTTTCTCTTGTAGCTTTTAATATTCTCTCTTTGTTCTGTATATTGGATATCTTCATAACAATGTGTCTTGGCGTTGGTCTACTGTGATTTTGTATGCTCGGTGTCCTGTATGCATCTACAATTTGTATATCTGTTTCCTTTTTTATTTCTGGAAAGTTTTCTGTAATTATTTCATTTAGTAAATTACTCATTCCCCTGGTTTCAATTTCTATCCCTTACTCTATCCCAATGACTCTTAAATTTGGTTTTTTTATATTATCGCATATCTCTTGTATGTTTCTCTCATGATTTTTAACCATCCTATCTGAGTTGGCTAGACTCTTTTCAAGTTGGTATATTTTGTCTTCATTATCAGATGTTCTGGCTTCTAGTTGCTCCACTCTATTAGTGATACTCTCATATGAGATTTTAATTTGGTTTATAATTTCCTTCATTTCTAAGATTACTGTTTGATTCTTTTTTATAGTCTCTATCTCCTGATATAGATGCTTAACTTCTTCTTTTATCATTTTATGTAATTCCTTCTCAATGTGTTCTTTCGCTGCTTGAATTTGCTGTCTTGTGTCCTCTTTAAGGTTCCATTCCATCTGTCTAAGGTGTTCCCTGAGTTCTTTATATGACCACTTTTCTGATGACTCTATGTCGTTCTGAATATTTGGGCTGTCCTGTGTTGTTTGTACTCCTTTTCTTCCTTGCTTTTTCATACTGCTCATTTTGCTTTTTGTTCTGTTTGACTGTTGAGTTACTGTCTACTCCTATAAATTTATTTGATGCTTGGGAGGAAAGGTATTAGCAGGGAAGGGAAAAAATCACCAAAGAGAATGAGAGTAACCAGGTAGAATTCAAGGAAGGGGGAATAAGAGAATTGAAAAGAAATGGAAAGACAGAGGAAGAGAAGAAAGAGAAAGAAAAAATTGAAGATTTAAAAGAATTAAAAAAAATAACATAGTAATAATAGAGATGAGGATTAAAATTAAAAAATAATATAAAATAAAATAAAATGAATTTTAAAAACACTTTTTTTTAAAAAAACAGCAACAACAACAACAACAACAACAAAAACCCAACCACAACATCCACAAAAAAAAAGAAAAAAAAAAATTAATAAATGCAGTCTTAGAGTCCGATTCACTATTCTTCCATTAGGTGAAGCTGTGCCCACCAGGCTAAGCTTCTCTTCTTAGTAGGCGGGAGCCTGTCACTGTGCAGCAGCTTTTCCTCCCGGACTGGGCGGGTCTGCTCACCGGTAATGCTCACCACAATACTGGCTACACGCCAGGTCTGCTGCTCCTGTGTGCCCTGTTTTCATGGCCACCTGGGCACGCTCTCCCTGTTTGCCATTCCCTGGAATCCTAAGTTTGTAGGGCTTGGGGTTGAGGACCCGCGGTGAATTTGCTTGCCCTCTGGTAGTCACGCCCCCAGAAACTGGTGCAAGAGACCTCAGATGTTACCTCTGGTGGGAGCCGTAGCTGGGAGTTCCATGCGGTGGGTCCCGCGCCACTCCTGATTCCCCCGTGCGGGCAGGGCTGTTCGAAGTGCCCAGTGGTCGGGACTATTTGTCCGTTTGCCGTGTGGTCGGGGCCCTTTGCAGAGCCCAGTGGGCAGGAGTTGTTCACAGGAGCGGGGTGGGGGTGGGGGTTGGGGGTCGTGTGGTTTGCAGCTCTGAACCGGCTGGGGGTGGGATGGGGGGGTGGGGGTGTTGTTTGTAGCGTCAAACCGCCAGAGGCAGTTCACAGACTCAGGCCTGCGGGGGCCCAGTCCGCCACGGCCGTTCGTACGTTTGCTGCAGTTCACTGCAGTTCGGCCGCGGCCGGCGGGATTGTGTCCCTGATCCGCGTTGCATAGATTCACTCGCCTGAGACAAACTGACTCCTCCCACAGACTTACTAGTTATCAGCAGGTCTCCTTTCAATGGAATATTGTTAGAAGTTCCTCAGCAGGTCCCATGCAACTGTATTTATGTGTCTCTCTGATCCCGTTACTGCGGAGGTACAGAAAATGCTGCCTGCTCGCCGGCCGCCATGTTGGAACCCTCCAGTGTACCTGCTTTTATCTTCAATTCTGGAAGTCTCGATGGAAGGGTTTTTTACCCCCTTATTCTTGTCATGCTAAGAGTTGCATATTTTCTGGCAAAAAGTTCATTACTGGCTAGGAGTGCACAAGAAATCCTTTACCAGAGAATTAAGTAAGCAGAAGTGTGTCAAAACAAATATTCTAGTTTGAAAATATAGTCCTGCAGGAGGGGCGGGGATGTGTGGGTAGTGGAGGAGGCCAGGGCATGTTCTAAGATTGAGTATTTATTTCATAAGAATTCTGTGTTCTGAAGGACTGTTGTTTGTAGGAACTCTGGAGGAATCAGGATTGTGCTGCATTAAATGTACTGATGAGCACGGATAGTTTTTCTGGGATTTGGGGTTTGCTCTTGTGTTTAGTGTGCAGCTCATATGATGACAGCCTTTACTATGAGCGAAACATTTTGATAACAAATAGCCTTTTAAATTTAATTCAAGAGGCATTTAACAAAACTTTTGTTTACATGGAAAAACTCTGAGGCTTGAGAATATTAAACACACATAAACAAACATGCACATAAACACCAGTCCACTTCATAAGCATTTATTTGGCTAGGAAATGCCAAATTTATGTAACTCCAATCTTAAAAGTATTTGTTGATTGATTCTAAAAAGCAAAACCTTGTTTTTCCTTCTAACTTTTCCTTCTACCTTTTCCTTGTTACTTTAAAAAAATCATCATATAAATGAATAAGAGCATAGACTGGGTAAATAGAAATTTTGTATACTTCCTTGCTATATAGTTGCTCAAAACAACTACTAGAGAAGTCACTTTTCAAATTGGAGAAACATTTTTTTAAGTTAGCTGACATTTTCTTTTTTTTTTTTTTTTGTCAGTACCCACTGGGATGGGTGTGGGCGCTAACCATGTTAAGTAAGTTCAAGATAAAAGTTATTGCTTGCAGAAATGGACTTGAGTTCTTCTACAGGATTTCCTGACTGTATATTTACCTGCAGCTGACATTATTTTCTGAGAGAATTTTTAAAATAAAATATACTGCCTTGTAATATTGCAATAAGTGATCACACATGATAGAATGTATAGATAAAAATAAGCCCTCAAAATAATATTAATAAAATACAGACCCTTCATTCTTTTCTCCTTTTGGCAGATTTTAGGTCTGTTGCCATAAGCAGTTCAAGGAACACATGCTTGCATCCAGAGCACTGGGAGGAAGTCTGCCTGCACTTTGATTCCCTGATTTGATACATGTTAGTTACTGGAAGAAAGATGAATTAATGTAAATTTCTTTAGTTTTAGTAACTCAGAAGAGTAAAAAATTGTTGAGGGCTTGAAAAGATCATGGTGCACCATTGGAATTTGACTTTAGTAAATGTAACATTTGTTTTCTAAAGAATTATAACAACATACTTAAATTCCAGAACAGTAAGCAAAATAGCTTAAGTTCACTGACTTGAAAAAACATTCTTTTATACTGCACGGTTCTAAAATAAATACTTAAAAGAAACAGAGAACAAGCCATTCTATCTTGGATTTCATTTTCCTTCAGATAGAACAGCTAGAACAAACATTCTTGCTAGTTAACATTGCCTGTGTTTTTATGAAGTTAATAACTGACCTGTCAATCACGCCCTATATAAATATGGTAGTTTAATGCTTTCTGTTTTAGAAGCACTTTTATTTACAAGAGCTGCCAGCCAAGATTTCCAAAGGACTCCATGGGCTTTTTGCTTTGATCTGTTTTGAGGGCTGGTCTCTTTATACCTGTTGGTTTGCTCTTTATGATACCTTTGTGTAATCAGGTATGGGGAGAGCAGATGTGCAGAATAAACACATCTTAAGGAAACCAAAGCTCAAGAAAAATCATGTAATTATGAACCAACAGCTCTAGAAAAGAGAGAGAGAATATTTTCTTAAATCAACTTAGTTGCTATTATGAGAAGAGAACAGATGTCATGATATTCACCCCAGAGAAGCCTCAGCTTTTCTTTTAAATCTCAGCTTCTAATGGATGGAGGTTGTGTGTGTGTCCCTTACCCCTTAAATTTGTAACTTGCCGAGATGTTGCAGCTCTTCTCAGTTGTCTTTTACCTTTGACCTTTTTTCATTTCCCTAGGAAATGTTTACCACATGTCTCTATCCAAATAATCATTGCTCAGTGGGAATCATTACCTTTGAATTTTGAACTGGAAATGCCTTTTAATGTTTAAGGGAGGTTTCAAAACAGGAGAGCTTTGGATTAGTTGTTTTAAGATTTTGATTTTTGACTTCCCCAGCACTTGAGGGTATTGAATGCTTGATTCAATTTTTTTTTTAATCCTTCAGAATGCCATACATATTAGTCAGTGAATGAAAGAATGATGGAAATAAAGAGAAACCAGAGTTCTTGGTTCCAGAATAACATATTCACCTTTCAATTAATTGTAGCCCTAACAATTCCTATGCATTATATTCACATATTACTTTTCTTTAGGAATCTGAATGTTTGGACATGTTAATTTGATTATTTTAGTTTGATTAAAACAGTTTCCCTTACTTTTTTTTTAAACTAGGAATTTTATCATCACTTAACTGAGCTTTAGGAGGAAACGAGATTTCCAGGCATTCAGAGCTCCACTACTTTGGGAGGTTCTCTTTATGCATTTTGTGTTGATTTCACTGACATTTTTTGGTCAGCACTTTTATCCTTTTGTAATACTGGCATCAATTTTAGATTTCCTGTGGAAGTAAAAAGCAGGTTTTTTATTAATCAGTTTTCTCCCTTCTTGCTCAGAAAACTTTCAAACTCTAGTCTTTTAACAGTTATTGCATTTTATTTTATTTCTAGTTCATATTTTTTAAATACTGGTATCTCTAGGATAACAAAGTATAAAATGCAGCCCCAAATACCCTTGGTTCAGCAGCTTTCCTCAGATAATCACTTGCCAGAGTCAAAGTATTTGGTGAATGTAGAGGTATGTTAAAGCCAGGTTTTAAACTCTTGTTTCCTCTGAAAAGCCTTTGGGGTCAAAGGTGGGAAAGCTCTGAGGTTGCCTGGAGCCAGTGCACAGGAGCGCAGTCTTAGTTGTGCTGCCTGCATTGAGGCAGAAGGGTATATAAAACTCTAAAGGGTATAAAACTGCCAAAATTATGGTTTAGCATCTTTGGGCCTTTGGTTGCAGAGCCCTTTGTCAGAAATGGTTATTGTAGGACAGTCAGAGATCAGGCCAGAGAAGCAAATTAGGAGTAAACTAGGGCGGGACATGCTACAGACAACAGGGAAGAAACTGCCTCTACAATGCACCCAGGGACACTCCTGAAGTCGCATGGGTCCACTTAGTTGGCAGATTAGCTGAGAGTCCCCTCCAGTGTTTTTCTTTTGCATTCATCCAAGGTTCAAACCTATAATTAAATTTTCTGAACAAAGACCCTATTAACCCACACCATCCAGACTGATGACTAACAGCTCTTCCTTCCAGGTACATAAAGAAACCTGTAATGCTTAAAGGAAAATAAAGACCCTAGTCAGGTTTGTGGGGGAGGGTGAAGTGATGGAGTAGGTGTAGGAGGATTAGATTTGCCTTTCAGAAGTCATTTTTTAGTGCTGTTTAAAATGGATCTTTCAGTAGTTATAGCTCTTATTCAGATATGTATGATTTACTGCATGATCTAAAACTTAGTCACAGTGATGTGACTTTATTTAAATATCTATGAAAATATGTTGGTTTTTCAACTTTTAACACATTAAAAAAAATTTGCTCTACTTCTTTTGTGTGGACAGTGTAGACTTACATGAAACTGTTTAGGGAAGACCCAAACACAGTTCATTGTGATACTTCTGGGCCACATCATCAAGTGTCTTACCAGTAATTGGAAATAATTCATTAGTTTGGAGTTTGAGGTCTCCACAGTCTGGCCTGCTCTACACCAGAGCCTTTTGCTGTAGCCTTCCCCACCATGGCTGCCTTACACATCTCTGCCTTAGCAGTGTGTCAATCTCTTCCTTCTCCACACATTCTCTTCTTCCTCCTTCAGCCTCGCATGGCCCAGGGAGAGGTGATTCCCATCTGTCCTTCAAGACTGAAGGGCACCTAGAACAGTGTAGGGCTCTTCTCTGCTTTTCTCAGTCTGCACACATCCTGGTGAGTCCCACTCCTTGTGAAACCAGCCTTGCTGAGCGTCCCTCTTTGGGCTCTCCCCAATTGATTTGGCCTCCAGAGCAACAATCTACCACTTCTCTGGCTCTTAGAATGCCAGCCTTTCAATCTGGTTTGCATTTTTTTTGTTTTTCCATTCATTTCTGTCTTATTTTTTAAACTTGATTTAAAGTTCCTTAAGGCCTAGAATTATGTCTTTCTTATATGTGTGACTATGCTTCAGAGCACTTAGCATAGTACATAATACTGGCTTGTCAGTTGGTTGATGGATTGGTGCGTGTCTCAGTCCCAAGGCTTGATGTATTTGCTGTCTGTAAAGATAGTGAGCTATTTTCAGAACCACGGGTACCTTTGTACCAGGTTTATTTTTTGGCTTTGAACTTGGTAGTGGAGATGTTAGGCCCCAGTTCTGCCCAGAAAATCTGTTTTCCAAATTTTTGCATGAACAGAATGGTGTTACAGTCACATCCTGGAGCAGTTTCACCTGGGCACTGCCAACTCTTACTTATGCTGACTGGCTGACCTGTGTTGAGTGTTCCTCAGATCTTATTTCAGCTTTCTGGGTTATTTTTATTTTTAATTAAAGGAAAGCTTATTTCTAAGACTTTCTTGGACCAAAGGCAAGTGAATATTCATTAAATGTTTACTTTCTTGACTTTAATTTACTTCAGCAGGTGATAACTTAGGTAGGATTAGGCCTTGACAGTGATATGACAGGGTCCTTGTTCATGGTAGTTATTGACTTTTCCAGTATTAACCTTTTATATATAGCACGAAGCCAGCATTCTGGTGTCCAAACCATATAAGGAACTGGCTTTCTTTTAATTTTGTGTTTTGAGTTTGAGGAAGATGCACAGTATGCCAAGTTGGGACTTTCGAGACTTCAGTGCTTAACTCATTTGATCTGAAAATTACTGGTAAAATTATGACTTTTGCCAACTGTAAAACCAACTCTAAGTAGTGAATGGCCTGGTATGACTAACACAACATGCTTTAGGCCTCTGAAAGCTTAGACCAGACTCTGAGAAGAGGTTTTCATAGGCCATACAGTAGACAATACTTCACATTCACATAGCATCTTTTCACACTGCTGTATTTATTCATTCAGTAAGTATTTTTTGAGCACTGGCTAGGAGCGAGGCATTGTCCTAGGTTCCTGGGATATAATGATGAGCAATCACCAAATATTCTACTTCTTTGCTATTATTTTGACGTTAATTTCTAGTCTGCTTCCTCTTACTAGAATGTCATCAGCTCCATGGGGAGGAGTTCTTTGTCTTATTCCCTGTTGTATCTCAAGCACCAAGGGCCGGGTCTGACAGAGCAGAAGCTCAGTATTTGTCAAATGTATGAATGAAGGTCTTCAAGGAAGGATTTAAGTGTTGCCATGAGAGCATGTGGGAATGTATGTTAGAGCACATGGGAATGGTCTGGGGCATCAAGGAAAACACCCAGAGAAAGAAGTAGATAATGGCAGAGAGGAAGGCCAGGAAATGTTTGCCTGGGAGAGAGTGAAGGTGGGGGTGACCGCTTCTGTGTAAAAGCCTGGGGATGAGGTGTGCACAATGCAAGGAGGGACAGCCCAAGGTGAACAGAAGACCTTGTTAGCCAGCTGAGAGCAAAGAAAGTATTTCAAAGCACAGGTATAACAGGATTAGCTTTGTTTAGTATAATAATTTAGACAGCTGCATGGATGATACACTGTAGCTGGATGAGAAGTAAAAGTTGAAGACTGGGGACATCCATTTGTTTACTTGGATGGTTTTGTGTGTTAGAACAGTATTGAGTAAGATACCCAGATTTTGAAATTTTGTGCATCAGTATTTTTTTTTTAATTTTGAAGATCAACATAGAGAATCTTTTTTCTTTTTGCTTCTCAGACTTAATACTTTCAATTGTCATAACTTCAGTTTCATTGATCTTTCTTCCTCCTATTCAAATATGTCTTTGAATCCCTGTAATGTATTTTTCATTTTGGTTACTATAACTTAGTTAATATTTCCATTTTGTTAGTGTATCATTTTCTTGTCTTTGCTCATGTCTTCCTTTAATTCTTGGAGCATCTTCTTATTTTTTGAGCCACATTCCCAGTCCTTTTAAGATTTTTTTAAAATTTATTTATTTTCTTTAGGTATATATGACAGCAGAATGCATTTTGATTGTATAGAATGCATTGTACACAATTGCAGCACAACTCTCAGTTTTTTGATTGTACATGATATATTGTCATATCATATATATATATATATATATATATATATGTATTCACATCATATATATATACATGATGTATTGTCACATGTACCTAGGATAATAAAGTCCATCCCATTCTACCATCTTTCCCACCCCCATATTTCCTTCTCACCCTCCCTTCCCTTTTCTTTACCCAGAGTTTCTCCATTTTTACATACCCCCATATGGATCAGCATCCACTTATCAGAGAGTAGATTTAGCCTTTGATTTTTTGAGGATTGGCTTAATTCGCTTAGCAGGCTAAACTGATTCTTTGAGCATCTTTTTAAATTTTTTTTTTTTTGTAGTTGTAGATGGATAGAATGCCTTTATTTATTTTTATGTGGTGCTTAGGATCGAAGCCAGTGCCTCACACATGCTAGGCAAGTAGTCTGCCTGTGAGCTACAGTTCCAGCCCTTCTTTGAGTATCTTTAAGTCAGTTGTTTTAAGGTTTTTCTAGCAAACCCACCATCTATATGGTCTTTCTCAGGGAAAGTTTCTGTTGTGATGATGTTGTTTTCCTTTGAATGGGCCACACTCTCCTGTTTCTTGGGATTTTTCTTTTTTTTTTTTTAAATCTGGACATTTAAATCTAATATTGTAGCTCTAGAAATCAGATTCTATCTCTTCTCCAGAATGTGTTGATTTTTTTTTTATTGTTGCTGTGCTGGAGATTAGCCTGAAGTATAAGTTTAAGTTCTTTTCAGTTCTTTTTCAACCTGCACCTTTTATTGGATGTGTGTGGTGACTTTCTAAATTTCCTTGTATATGTAGTTGCTTTTTAAAAAATGTCTGACTTTCAATAGGGTAAGAAGTAAAAAATGAATGGGTAGAAAAAATGAATGGGTAGGTTAATAAAAGAAAGAAAAAGGTCTCTGGCTCATTAAATCTCCTAGATTTTTCTTCAATCAGAGGAGGAGGAACTTGATTAAGTTGGGGGAGGATTACAACAATGGCTGCCTGCCCATGAGTTTGTGTCTCTAAAATCAGAGTTGTATCTGTCAGTAATCAGTATGTAGATCCTCAATTTTTGGACAGAGTTCTTCTTGTCCTATAAATTTGTGCAGGCTCTCACAGAGAAGATCTGTAGGTACCTGTCATGAGACTGGTGCATAGGCAGGTGCTACAATGCTGTGAACTGAAACTGGCCAAAATTTACTACTCTCCAAATCTTAAGGTTGACTCCAGAGTTTCAAAATACTTACATTAGATACATTCTGCCAGTGCATTTGTTGTCTGAGGAAACAAGTTTCTGGTGTTTCTTACTCAGCTATCTTCCCAGAATCCTCTCTTCATTTTTTTAAAGAGTTTTATTTTTTATTTTTATTTTTTTATTATTTCATTTTTGTTTTTAACTATTGGGATTATATTTGAGTAAAGTAGTCTATTGCTTTAAAGCTTTAGAAAACAACAGCCTTGGACTAAACTAGTATGTTCATTCTTGTGCTTAACTCTTGTCTGAGCAGTTGTGACAGGCAGAGTAATGGCCCCTAAAGAGACCAAGTCTTAATTCCTGGAACCTATAAACGTTACCTTGTATGGAATAGATGGAGTGGGGTGTTTGTTAATGTAACTAACTTAAGGGCCTTGAGATAGGGTGATGTATTAGTCTATTTTTTTTTGTTACTACAAAGAAATACCTAAGGCAGACTAATATTTGGGAGGCTGAAAGTCCAAGTTCAGGTGGCCCAGTTGGTTCCGCTTCTGATGAGGGCTTAATCGTGGACAGCATGAAATGGTAGGGAACATGTGTGGGAGCCAGAGATCACATCACCAAACAGGAAGCCAGAGAGTGATTAGGGGTCTAGAGATTGGGCTTGCTCTTAACAACTCTCAGGAGAGTTCAGGGTTTTATGAATTCTGGGAGCAGCTACTTAATATTAATATCCTTAGGACCTTCCATTAGAGCCCCCACCTCTTAAATAGTGTCTCAGCTCCCACCTTGCCACATTGGGACCAAATCTCCAACACGTGAACCTTTGGAGGGTAATATTTTAAAACTATATCCAAGCCATAGCAGGTGACTCTTTTGAATAATTTGGATGGGCCCTAATGTAATCACTTATAGACATGAGGTAGAGGGAGTCTTCAGAGAGAGAAGAGGAAAAAATGGCATGATTGTAGAGGCAGAGATTGAAACAATGCGACTTCTTATGGTTTGGATATGAGGTGTTCCCCAAAAGCTCGTGATCCTGGAATGTTCAGAGGTAAAATGATCAGATTATGAGAGTTGTGAGCTAATCAATGGATTAATCATTTAAATGGGTTACTAGGTGGTAGCTAAAGGCAGGTAAAGGTTGGAGAGGGTGGGTCACTAGAGGTGTGCCCATAGGGATTATGTATTCTGTCCCTGGCTCCTGCTCTCTCCCTGCTTTCTGGCTGCCATCAGCTGAGCAGTGTCCTTCTGCTACACCTCTCTGCCATAATACTCTGCCTCACCTTGGGCTCAGAACAATTGAGTTGACTGTGGACTAAAACTTTGAAACCATAAGCCAAAAATAAATGTTTTCTCCTGTAAGTTGTTCTGGTTAGGTATTTTGTTCAGGAAATGAAATCTGATTAACATAGCTATAAGCCAAAAAGTGCTGGCAGATACTAGAAGCTGGAAGAGGTAAAGATTAGATTCTCCAGTAGAGCCTCCAGAGGTGTCATGCTGACACCTTGATTTTCATACCATTGACTGCTGGCCTCTGGAGTTGTGTTCCTTATTATCAGCTTTTCTTTTATTTATTATTACTTTTCCCTGAAGTTTAACACAATGCTTTCAGTTTTATGACTATTTCACTTACATATTGCTGCATAACAAACCATCCCTGAGTTTAATGGCTTAAAATAGCAACAATTTATGATTTCTATATTTTTCTTGGCTGACTAGATTCAGCTGGGGGTGGTGGTGGTTTCTTCACTGTGTGATGTCCTATGGAATCACTCAGAAGCTGCATTCATTTGAGACTTCAACCAAGGTTGGAAAGACCAAGATGACTTCACACTTATGTGGCTGCAATTGGAATTGCGGGCATCAGTGACTGGGGACTGACCGGGCTTTAAGAGGATAAACATGGAAGTTGCCATGCTTATTAAGTCCTAAGCCAGAACTAACACAGTGTCACTTCTGCTGCTTTCTGTTGATTAGAGCAGATCACAAGGCATCCCAAGTTGAGGAACAGGGATGAAACAAACATACAGAAAGGAGGATTGTGGGGCTGGGGATATAGCTCAGTTCGCAGAGTGCTTGACTCAAATGCCCAAGGCCCTGGGTTCAATCCCCAACACGAGTAAAAATAATAAATAAATAAATAAGGAGGTTTACACAAGGGAAGGTAGGAATTTGCCAGTCATCTCCAGAAAGTATACAACAGACTGTTTAGAAAATGGACTTCAGCAAGAAACATTTTTTTTCTTTCTTTTTTTTTTAATATTTTTTGGTAGTTGAACACAATACCTTTCTTTCTTTCTTTCTTTCTTTCTCTCTTTCTCTCTTTCTCTCTCTCTTTCTCTCTGTCTTTCTTTCTCTCTTTCTTTCTTCCTTTCTCTCTCTTTCTCTCCTTCTCTCTTTTTCTCTCTCTCTCTTTCTTTCTTTCTTTCTTTCTATGTGGTGGTGAGCATCGAATACCCAGGGCCTTGCACATGTGAGACAAGTGCTCTACCACTGAGCCATAACCCCAGCCCCTTCAGCAAGAAGCATTTTCTAAGAAATAATTTCTGGTGTGAAAACAAATCCATAGAAACTGCCTAAATAGAAACCTGCACACATGAGGCGTTTAAGAGATGCATGTTTTCTCTGGGTGCAGTGGTGTTTACCTGTAATCCCTGTGACTTGGAGGCTGAGGCTGGAGGATTACAAAGTTTGAGGCTAGCCTCAGCAATTTAGCAAGAACCTGTATCAAAATTAACAGCTACCAGTGAAGTGAGTGCAAATATGTTTCTAGGACTGCTTCTGGACCAGTGACTTTCTTGGCAAATGGCGGAGCACTTCCAGAACTAAAACCTTTCACTCCCTCCCTGGATATGGTATTGTGATAGCCAGTTTAGCCATTTGGAAATTCCCCATCTTGAGAGCAGCTTCTGAAAGGGAAGGGTTACAAAAGCATTCACCAAGTCCAGCAATTTCTCAGTCGTCTGCAGAGGATTAGAAGGGAAATGAAGAGACTGGGAGGACAGCTAATCCGTCAGCACTTAGAGACCCTGGGGCAGATCCTTTCCTGGGCTTCCTACATGGTTTGCCTGTAGCTGAATAAAGGGACTTCCTGGTAGAACCACTGCTTGGGTACAAGGGCTTGGTTTTTCGTTTGCTTTTTTGGTGCTAGAGTTGAAACCTAGGACCTTGTGTGCGATGCTCTTTACTCCTGAGCTATGTCTCTAGCCCAAGGGTTTTGTTGAGTATGAGATTCTGACTGTGAGACTCCTGATTTCTTTCTAATCATTCTTTTCAGTTTCATTTCATTTCATTTAAAAGAAAATTCTTATGTAATTGTTATTCACTCCTTCTTTTACTCATTGCTGCTCTGGGGAATATGTGATGGTGTTGCCTAGTCAGAGGTAGGGATAGGATTCCAAGAACAGAGTCAGAGATGTTCCTCCTGGAGAGGTTCCAAAGCCAGATTTCTCTTTTATGAGTTGTTTCTATTTTTTTATTTTGCATTTGATCATATCCTTTGAAATGCTTGTGTGTGCTTTGTCTTCCTTTGTAGGTTTGTTTCCACTTGGAGGATGTTGTTTTTCTTAAGATGAGCTTGCTATTTTATCAGCAATCAGTGTGGCAAGGAGACAGGCCCTTTTGCTGATTTCTGTCCTCTGAGTTGGTTTTATTAGCCCAAATCTAGGGAGTTGCTCCGTTTTAATAGTTTATTTGGTTTCTATTTGAAACACCAACTGAAAAGCTCTAGGTTTTTGCCTTTAGCCATTGTTTCCATCTAATGACTAGATTTATAGTGTTTGCTCCATGGCCTGTGAATAAGTCCTGTCCTTTTCAAAGCTGGGCATCACCTATGCCTTTGCTGCTGTTGCCCAGCAGTTCCTCGAGCCTGCGGGGTTTTGTTTGCCTTCTCTAGTTTTTTCCTTTTATATCTTTGTGAGTTGCTCCATTGATCTTGGTTCCTGGGATGATTGAGAATGATGTGGGATGTATATATATATATATAGGGACTAGGGGTGAAAATACCTTCTTTTTCCTTAACACATTTTGCAAATTCTTTGTTTTTTTCATTGCATAATTGTTTTCATCATAATAATGCTTTTGTTATGAAGCATATACTTCTGGCATTTTAACTTTTTCTGTTTATGGCCAATCTAGGTTCTTTGACTGGGTTATGAATTAAATTTACATAAGACAGATTAGCAGGACAAATGCTATTTTAATTATGTGCATATACATAGGAGAGTCCCACAAAATATGAGACTGGGCCAGATGACCGAAACTTATGAAGTTTCCCAAGCTCCAGAGAGGAACAGGGATCAGGGATTCTGGGGAGATGGGAACAAATATAGCAAGGTGAGAGGAGAAATTATATAGTGAATAAAGACTGTCTTGTGTGCAGATCAGCAGTGTCTCAGGTAATAAAAATTGTCTCTGAGCAGCCCTCTTCCTGAAATAGATCCTTTCACTAACGTAGATTTCCTTTATGGACAGAAATTATTTTATGAAAGCTTTTTAAAGTTATTCCTGTGACTGTAGTTTCTCTGAATAACCAGATGAAAATATGGCAGTGAAGCGTATGTGGTGTGGGGTGTCTGATCTGTCCTCATACGTATAGTCATACTCTTGGGTGGGATTCCCTGGGCCCAGCAGTTCTCCCTCCCGTTGTGCCTGTGTATCCTCCCTGGGGGGCTAGGGGTTTGTGCACCTCTTTCACAGTCTGGCATCCTCAACTTAAAGCTGCCTTATTCTCACCCTGTGTCCTGGCTTGTGTGTTTTCACCTATGTCTGCCTGTTTATCCCATTTACAATTTTTGGTTGTCTTTTCTCTTCCTGGGAGCTTGAACTTACAGAGGTTTAGCTTTTCCCTTTTGGTTATCACTTCTATTGATTTCATGAAGCTGCTGAACTAGTTTTGACCATATAAATAAACAGGTTTGAAATGGCTGTCACTGGAGTATTCACCCCCAGGGCTTGTTATATCTTGTGGTGGTAACATCAGTCTGTTTGCTTGTTTGGATGAAATCAAATTGAACTGTTTATAAACCTGTGAGACAAGCTTTGTCTATTTGTGTTTAAGAAAATGTCAAGCCCTGGCAGGATACTCAGTTTATTGACCCGAATGATGATTCTGAATGCCATTAGATATGGCTAATTGTGAGCTTCATGAAATTATTCTGTTCCCATCTTCATCCTAATTTCTTTCTCTGTCTGTCTTAAGGACTCTGTCCTTTTGTTTGGTTCATGCAGTAAGTTTGCATTGGATACAGTTGTGAACTGGACATCATACTTAGTATCAGAGAGACTGTGGAAAAAACATTAGTTAGAATCTCTGCCTGGGCCCAATTTATCATCTGGTGGGATAAATACACAAACAAAGAGGAAGTTCAGTGTATGACTTGCTGCAAGTTCTGTGATGGGGAGAGCACAGGTTGCAGTGCAAAACCAAGGACAGGTACCTAACCCAGATGCTGTGGTTTGGATGTGGTTTGAGCATGTCCTCTAGGGGTTCATGTGTGGGGAGCTTGGACCTCACTGCAGCAGTGTTTACAGGTGGTAGGACCTTTAAGAGGTAGAGCTTAGAGTGAAATCATTTGGGGGTACTGCCCTCAAAAAGGATTGAGGTCATTCTCCAAAGAGTGAGTTGTTGTAAGAGTGAATATGACCCCCAAATCACTCTCTGGCTTCCTTCCTGGTGTTTTAGAGAAAGACCTCTTATCACAACAGAGTTAGATTGAAGCCGGTGGTGGGAAGCAAAAAGGGTATTATAGCATCTAGGGCAGTAGCAGTAAGGATGGAGAGAGGTTGACTCAACAGACCTTCTGGAGGTAGAAGCAGCAAGATTTGCTGGTTGATTGTGCATGGGGTGTTTCGTTTCTGACTTGGGGAGTCAGATGGCTACTGGGTGGGTAACAGTCACTGAGAGAAATAAAAGGGCATTGAAGGATAGGTTTGAGATCAACCATATTAGAAAATTTTTCTTCTCTAAGTTTATTTATTCATTTATTGCCAAAATATTTTCTGGCCCAGTGGCATTTATGTAATATTGTGTTGTGTATCAGGAGGGACGTGAAGAAGTGTGAGTTCCAGTCTTCAGAAATTCAGCCATAGTTGAGGTAGCAAGGTAAACATTTAGTGAGTGACTGTTGGGTCAGCAGTTTTCTACGCTCTCTCCCTGCCTTGTCCATCTTCTTTGTTTCTCTGTGTCCTGCTCATAAACTTTTCAGGCCAGGCACAGATTTACATTTAGATAGGAGAAATAAGTCCTGGTATGTGATCGCACAGTAAGATGACTATAGTTAAAATAATGTATACATATTTCAAAATAGCTAGAAGAGAGGATTTGAATGTTTCATCATAAAGAAATAACTTGTTTGGAGTGATGGGTAGATATGCTAATCATCCTGATTCGATCATTACATAGTGTACACATGTAATGAATCATTGCATTGTATCCCATAAATTTGTATAACTCTTGTGTCAACTAGAATTTTTTTTACAAGGGAAACTTTCAAAGCCAGTAAAACATAAGTGAAGCTGCTTAGCTTGGCATTCACATTTTTAAGAAACTTTTGCCAGTCTACCTTTTCTACCTTCTCTTGTCACAAAGTCCTTTTGTCTTACATCTAGCTGGGCCTACCCACTCTGTTTTATCTTGTTTTTAATTCAGTGTTACTAGTATTTCAAGGCTCATCTTGTTTTCCCTCTTTCCCACAAAACTTTCCCTAACCTTTTTACCCCCAATGATATGTTTTCCAACTCTGAACTCTTATTATAAACATCATTCATTTGACTCTGACACATATATCTTGTTTTCTAAACAGATTTTAAGCTCCAAGAGCAGTAAGTATCTTATATTGTTAGTTATCTCCCACAGGATCTAGTACAGTGCTCAATAGGAAGCTTGTAGGTACTTTTAAAAAATATTTACTACCTTTGTGAGAAAATTACAATCTAATGATAATTTTAATTAAGTAGCAAGTGAAAAACAACAGTCAGGATTCAGAGGAGAAAGATTCGTATATGACCTAAAATGGTACCGTGATCTTAGCCTTTTAAAGTAAGACTGTATTACAGACCTGTATCCAGGTATGGTCACACTGCCTATAATTCCAGCTTCTCTGGGAGGAAAAGGCAGGAAGATTGCAAATTTGCAGACAGCCTCAATAACATAGTGATACCTTATCTCAAAATAAAAAATAAAAAGGGGATGAGAATGTCCCTTGGCGGTAATCTTCCCAGGTTTTAATTCCTTGTACAAAAAAAAAGGCAGACTCATAGACACCCCCAAACCTTTGAACTACGTCCACAAAGAAGCACTATTGTAAGTAGTGACCTTGCATTCAGTGTGGCCATAAAAACAAATATAGCCATTGTTACTTGGAATCTGTTATTAGCAGATTATCATTCTAAGCTCTGTATTCAAGGTGCTGTAGACTTTAGGATTTGAAAGTTATAGATGAGTGAAGTTTGAATTAAGTCCCTAAGATAACAATATCTCAGGGCTGGGGATGTGGCTCAAGTGGTAGCGCGCTCGCCTGGTATGCGTGCCACCCGGGTTCGATCCTCAGCACCACATACCAACAAAGATGTTGTGTCCTCCGAGAACTGAAAAATAAATATTAAAAATTCAAAAAAAAAAAACAAAAAACAATATCTCCCTGTCCTCTACCTCTTGGGGCTTTTTATAATACACATAACTGTTAATATTACATATCTTTCAGGCACAGTATGTAAATATTTAGCCAAGTCTTTAGGAGCTTTTGGCAGATACAGAGTTGAGATGATGCTCCCTGGCAAGCACACAGAGCTCAGCTCTTTTGTTTGTAGTAAAGTGGAATCCTGGTCTTTCAAGTGAGCCGAATCAGAAATAGGGTCAACATTTTCTTACAGGATGGAGGAACCTAAGAATGGTAGTCTTGAAGAACACCTCCTATGTTCTCAGAGTGCTCAGATGAAGTTAAAATTCACTTTAGAAAATAATTTTGGTTTTCCTTAAACACTGATAAGTGCATAGTTAATTCTTGAAAGTCCTATGCCATCTAGCATGGTGACAATGATTTTAACAGTATATAGTCGGTTCTCTGTATATACAAGTTCTGCATTCATGTATTCAACCAAGGATAAAATGAAAATATTTTGGGGAAAAATACATCTGTGCTGAACATGTTCAGGTTTTTCTTCCTATTAGCCCCTAAACAATACAGTGTAACAACTATTTACATAGCATTTATATTGTATGAGGTATTATTAATCATCTAAAAATGAATTAAAGAATACAGAAAGATGTACATGGGTTATATGTAAATACTATGCCATTTTATATAAGGCATCTATGCATTTGGGACCTGTGGGGGTCCTGAAATAAACCTACCCACCATGAATACTGAGATACAACTGTGTACTTTTGAAAAAATGTTGTCAAAATCCTACTTAGCTTCTAAAATAATTAAAATATCCACCAAATGTTTACCTTTGAGTAATATACCTTCTTTATATATATATATAATCTTCCAAGATAAACTAGTTGGTAAATATTTGATAAGGTATCTGAATGAAGTAATTTACTATTTGGGACAGTTAGCTTTAATTCAGCTGTTTTAGTTGAGTTAGTTGTTTTAGTTTTTTTAATGACTTCAATCTTCAATAGTAGTTCTGCAGCCCTTTTTCATGGCAGTATTGTGGTCAACAGAGCTAGTTACCTATCAGGACACTTTCTTAATCAAAGTGCGAGAATCATATGATCTGCACATGTACAATTGCTTATTTTTCTCTCTCTCAATCAAGAGATACCAGGCAACTATGAAGTGGCTTATTCCCTTAGACATTAATAATTGAGTCCTCAAGAGGACATGTCCACTGACCTTTTTAGTTGTATATGAAGAGTTTCTATTGGGCAAGTGCATTTAGAGATCCTTCTGTGAGTTGTGATTTTGATAGGTATGTCCATCTTTACATTGAGTTCATCTTTTGCTTATTGATTCATTAAAGTTCTTTATATATTTTGGGTATTGATTATGTAACTCTTAGATACATTTATTATAAATTATCTCCTTAATTGTGACCTGACTTTTATTTTTAATTAAAAACAGTTTTATTATGAGAATTTTCAACATATGTAAAAATGAAGAGAGTAGTATAATTGACCCTTACATACTCATCACTTGGCTTCAGCAGTTAGCAACATTTTGCCAATCTTATTTCCCCCGTTTTTTACCTTCTCATAAAGGAGATTGCAGATCCATGTCATTTTTTTTCCTGTAAATTTACTCATTATGTATTAATGAGTGATAAAGAAGTTTAAGAAGAAATACCACCGTCCTATGATCATGCCTAACAAAGTTAATAATTCCTTAATATTCAAAATTTCCCTTTTGTTCTATAAATATCTTTTTACAGTTGATTTATTGGGTTGAGGAGGAACCGAAACAACTTCCACACATCGCTTTTAGTCTTTAAAATTTTTTTTTCTTTTCTTCACTGTACTGGGGTTTCAACCCAGAGGCATTCTACCACTAAACTATGTCCTCAGCCTTTTAAAAATTTTTATTTTGAGACAGGGTCTTAATAAATTGCTGAGGATGGCCTTGAACGTGTAGATCTTTCTTTCTCAGCCTCAGGAGCAGCTAGATTACAGATGTGCACCACTGTACCCAAAATATTTTATAGATAGTATGTATGCTTCCTAATTCATGAACCCTTTAGATGCATATGTCATTTTTAGTAATGCTGAGGTTGATCAGTGGATTTATTGCAGATTGTGTCATCTTGATCTTTTTACAAAATTCCTTTCACTTAATAGTTTTAGCGTCCATCAGTAATCTCTGCCTAGACTCATTAGTTTGTTTTTTTTCTTTTATCAGGTGTTGTAAAATGATGATTGTATAATTGTATTTTCTTTCAACATGTATTAGCTGGATGCCCCTCTACCCATACCCTCCCAGTACTGGGTGCTCTACCACTGACCTACTTCTGTAGACCTTTTTCATTTTTTCTTTTGAGAATCTCACTAAGTTGTCCAGGCTGGCTTTGGAATTGAAATCCTGCCTCAGTTGCTGGGAATATAGGAATGGGCCACTGCACCTGGCAGAATTCTTTTATAAAGGAACTATTTTTCATCAATTACTTGTTCGTATATAATGCAGGTTTTTTAGGGAATGTAGGAAAATGCTTTCATTACTAATTTTCTTCATTTTAACTTTAATAATATTAAGTTGCTGTCTTAGCAGCCTCTAGTAACCATATGGTCAGCAATTTTATGTTAGTGTCCTGAACTCCAGTAACCACAGGAAGTATGAAGAGAGACAGAAAATACTTGTATGCTCAGTAGGTTACATCACAGGAGTGGATCTCAGAGTTAAGGAAACAAAATCTTTTATAATGGGTAGTATACATGTCTGCCCTTTGCTCCAGATGGAGATATTCTGTCTCCTAAGGCTATTCATTACATAAACATCCTTTTTTTTTTTAAAGAGAGAGTGAGAGAGGGGGACAGAGAGAGAGAGAGAGAGAATTTTAACATTTATTTATTTTTTCTTAATTCTCGGCGGACACAACATCTTTGTTGGTATGTGGTGCTGCTGAGGATCGAACCCGGGCCGCACGCATGCTAGGCGAGCGCGCTACCGCTTGAGCCACATCCCAGCCCCCCATAAACATCCTTGAATAGAGTCCAAAACATAAGTAGCCATTGCCTTACTTTTCAAGATGTGTAGTAAGGAGAATTTTCTCTCAATTTTATCCATCCCTCATTTCTATACTATCTTGATTTTTGCAGAATTTTCCCTTGAGTACGTCATGCTGTCAGCTCTTTTGATTAATTTGACTGACAAATTGGGACTAAGCCCATTTATTTTATCTCATACAACATTTAGTTTAGGTTACTGTCAACAGGGATCCAAGCAGCCGGATAACTATAACTTTCAGTATAACATCAACCATGCCCACCGGCATCTCAGATCCAATCAGTTGCACAAATTTAATAAGCCAATAGAGTCTTTGGTTTTCTCTTGAATTTTCTGTATTGACCTTTCCACTTAGCCCAAGGCATTAATCTAGATAGCTTAAAATGTATTAGTGATTGCACAGGGTTTGTCTTAACATGTAAATTGGAAGTCAAGGACAGTTTTTCATCCATAAGAACCCTGTTCATGATTTGAAGCAAACCTGAGTGACCTCAGTTGAGGTACAATGAAGACTTCAGTTGAAGTCAGATGACAAATATGTTGTTTTTTAATTTTAAAAAAAACATGTTTTTTTAAATTGGAGGACTCTCATAGTAGTATGTGTAAAAATTGAGTGACTTACATCTTTAGGAAGCTTCTGTGAATAACCAGCATGGCCTTGTTTTGAAGTCATCTTCACAATCATTGGAGGGCACATGATCAACTGGTGGCATTCCCTTAAACACTTGAAAGTCTTTTACAACTGCCCCTAAGTGCATATTTTGAGGAGTGAGGCAAGTTAATGCCTGCTTTCAAAAAAGAAATACAATCCCAGGACACACATGATGCCCCTGTAAAAAGATAGCATTTGGACTTTTTGGAGCTCTCCAGGATCCTTCCAACATTACCTAACAACAAGCTCTAAATAACAAAAAACTTTAGAGTTTATCAGTGAGTCCAAGTAATTAATTCTAGTCTTTGGATTTGGAGATACTGCTTGTAGGTGGTATGTCTAAGTTGTTTTGTTATACCACCAGCTGAGAGGCATTCACCTCCCTCAGACAGTGCTTGAGTGGTGGCCTCAGAAAAGGGGAAGACATCCGGAGTTTTTGACAGGTGTTTTGCATAGAAGGGTCAGCCATTGGAGGCAGGGCCATTATGTACAGTTTTTGATAGATTTTTCAGTAAGGTTAAGGGGAAAGGAAGTCAAATTGTGAGCAGATGGAGGATGACAGACCCAGCAGGTGAATTTAAAGTGGTCACAACAGTTTGGGAGAGACATAGCAGAGCATTTTCCTAGGTGAGGAAGACTGTAGGGGCAGTTTCTTTCTTATTTTTTTTTAATTATTAAAGATATTTATGGTCTAGGGTTGTGGCTCAGCTTTAAGACTCTCGCCTAGCATGTGTGAGGCTCGGGTTTGATCCTTAGCACCACATAAAAATAAATAAATAAAATAATATAAAGGTATTATGTTCAATTACAACTAAAAAAAATTAAAAGAGATATTTATTATTCCCGATTGCATAATATAGGTATAAGTGCCAGCTACAGAGTTTCTGTTTTGTGCTCTGAGTTATATGTATGAGAACCCTACACTTTCTTCTCATTACAGTCTGTGTCCGTACCTGCTAATCTAAATCCAGCAAGGAATTTATATGGTGTGACACAGTTGACTTTATAGAGGATGCTTCTTTTTGCTGCTTCTGTTTAAAATTTTTCTTCCACGATATCTGTTTTCTGCTTTTCCTTTTTTTGGAAACTGATTTTTTTTTCCTCCTGTAGCAGTTTCAAATGACACAGAATATTGGCATTCTTCCTTCTGTTGTATCTTCTAGGGTCAGGGATGTTCCCCTCCCAGGTGTCCAAGTTGTTCTCCCTCTACCTCCAGAGAATCAACTGCCCCACTTCGTAGCGTCACCTTTCCCCCATCATTCTCTACTGCAGCAAGGCTTTTTGTCTGGAATGGTCATGTACAAGAGGGGCAAGAAACTTTTATAAAACTCCACTTTATCCCACTAGGGCTACCAAAGGATCAAGGAATGAATCAACAGCGTACTCAAAAAAGTGGTTATTATGATACAGAACTCAGCCTCTGGAGAATTCAGATGTGGTTGAACAGAATGAAGTTTGAGTCTTCTGTACACCCTTTGGCTAGAGTATGCAGAGGATGTACCAACTAGGCTGTCTCAGGATATCCTTACTGGAAAAAAAGAAGCAGGCCAGGAATAATCAGGACAGAGCCATAAATTTCCAAAATAGGGAAAAAACTTTATTTATTATTTGTTATTTTACTTTATGGCTGTTTTTGAGTCTTCAATTCAATGGAATTTAATTTTATATATAGTAAGAGGGCAGGATCCAATTTTAATTTTGTTAGATAATCTATTACCATACCATCCTTTTCTATAATCTGCAGTATCAGCTTTTCTGTTAATCAAGTTTCCGTGTATGTGTCTGTCCTTGTGCTCTTGATCCTTTTTTATTGGCTTAATAATTGTCCCCACACTGTCCTAATTACTAAACTTTTCTAATATTTCTGGCTATCTGATTGGTGAGTCTTCCAACCTTGTTTTTTAAAATTATCTTTGCTTTTCTTAATTCTTATCGCTTGGTGTGTCTATATTAATTTTGGAATCTTTTGTTAGATCACTTTCTCTCTCTCTCTCTCTCTCTCTCTCTCTCTCTCTCTCTCTCTCTCTCTCTCACACACACACACACACACACACACACACACCCATTACTGTTTTTATTGGAATTGCATTGTCTTTATAATCAACTTGGGGAGAATTTCATCTTTATAATATTAAATCTTTTAAGCCATGAGCACAGCACACCTCTCCTGTTTGAGGAACATCTCCTTAAAAACATGATATACCAGTGCGGGGGGGGGGGGGAGAAGAACCTGACTTCTCTGTCACCCTATACACAAAAGTTAATTTTAGATGGATCATAGACCTCAACATAAAAGCTAAAACCATAAAGCTTCTAGAAGAAAACAAGAAATGTTTTACTTTGAAGTAGCCAGAGATTTCTTAGGCCATGAAAAGCATGAGACATAAAGGAAGGAAAAGAAGGTAAAGTATTAGACTTTACCAAATATCTAAAAACCTCTGCTTATCAAAAGATTTTAGGAAGAAAATAAGTTAGCAAACTACAAACTAGGAGAAAGTATATGCAGTGCATAATTATGACTATATAAGAAAGGAAAGAAGCAACCTGTTTTTAAAATGGTCAAAAATCTTGAATAATGTTAGTCAGCATCTATATATCAGAGAGAACATTTGACATTTGGTTTGGGTGAATTGGCTTATTTCATTTAGCGTGATAATATCCATTTCTATCCATATACCAGCAAATGCCATAATTTCATTCTTCTTTATGACTAATATTCCATTGTGTATATGTAACACATTTTCTTTATCCATTCATCTGTTGAAGGATACCTAGGTTGGTTCCATAGCTTAGCTATTATGAATTGAGCTTCTGTAAACATTGATATGGCTGTGTCACTATGGTATGCTGATTTTAAGTCTTTTGGATATATGATGAAGAGTGGGATGACTGGGTCAAATGGTGGTTCCACTTTAAGTTTTCTGAGAAATCTCCATACTGTTTCCAATAGTGGTTGCACCAATTTGCAGTACCACCAGCAATGTATGAGTGTACCTTTTTCTCTATATCTTCACCAACATTTATTGTTACTTATATTCTTGATAATTGCCATTCAGTCAGGGACCATTTTATTTCACTGACTACATTTGGCAATGTCTGGAAATATTTTGATTGTCATGATTGGAAGGAGGAGTGTCATGCTATTGGCATCTATTTGGTAGAGGCCACAGAGGCTGCAGGGCACAGGACATAAATAGCCTGCAGTGCACAGGATGTTGCTCCGCACTGCCCACCAAAACATAGGGTTATTTGGTCCAAAATGATTAGTACCAAGGTTGGGAAACCTTGTTCTAGAACCTACCCTTATCACCAAAGCTGAGTCAGCATCAATCAGATTTTTGACTGTACACATAGTCCAAATCAATGGCTCAGACTTGGCATTTTCACATGTTAAGTATTTCTTCCTGACAGACTTAGTATCAAATTTTCATAAATATATGTAATCTGGGCTGGGGATGTGGCTCAAGTGGTAGCGCGCTCACCTGGCATGTTTGCGGCCCAGGTTCGATCCTCAACACCACATACAAACAAAGATGTTGTGTCTGCTGATAACTGAAAAATAAATATTAAAAAATTCTCTCCCTCCCTCCCTTCCTCCCTCCCTCTCTCTCTCTCTCTCTCTCTCTCACTCTCAAAATAAATAAATAAATAAATAAATAAATAAATAAATAAATGTAATCTTAAATTTGGAGTTAAAAGTCCAGAAATCCAAACATGTCCAAAGTCAAAATTATATGTATCATTTCTGTTAAATTTAAGTTGCTATAGGTTTTGTTTTTAACTTGCATTAAGTATCCAAACAAATGACCTTTGTCACTGTTCTTTAAAGTGTATGTGAGGGGAATGGATCAGGGGAAACACATGATAGTAATTGATCTTTTTTCTTTCTCCACAGAATGACAGGCAGAGAGTTTTTCTCTCATTTCCCAGAACTCTATCCCTTCCTTCTCAAACAGCTGGAAGCTGTAGCCAGTACAGTGGACAGGTAAAAAGTTTTTCAGAAGCCCATGATGATTTCTTCTGTTAAGAGTTATTTTCTGCCAGGTGCGGTGGTACAGGCCTATAATCCCAGCAGCTCAGGAGGCTGAGGCAGGAGGATTTCGAGTTCAAAGCCAGCCTCAGCAAAAGTGAGGTGCTAAGTACCTCAGTGAGACCCTGCCTTTAAATAAAATACAAAACAGGGCTGGGGATGTGGCTCAGTGGTCCAGTGCCCCTGAGTTCAACCCCTAGTACCACCCCCCAGAATCCCCCATAAAAGAGGGCTTCCAGTCTCATCAGGGCAGTTAGAGAAGTTCATCGTTGCCCTTTCAACCACACCCTATCACTGGTAGTGGGATTTTTAGTATGGACATTAGAACATGTGCCATTATATTCTGCCAGGGGTATTTGCATATTGTGTGAATATATGTGAATAGTCTGTAATAGGAAAATAAAATTATATCAATGAGTTTTTCTTCTGTTTATGATACATTTCCTCATATTAGTAGTTTGTGCAGACAGACTTTGGCCCTAGTATGTTCATGCCTTAAATACATTTGGACACCAAAAGTTTCACATTTCATACTCAAGAGTAGTAGACTCTGCTTAAGCAAATGACTGACTTTGAGAAGAAAATCATGTGCAAGAGCCCAATCCCTGATTTTTCCTAGAGTTTTTTCCCTTTTGATGAATACTAGGAAGATATGAAATGAATGGAGAAAAAAGTGAAAAAAAAAAGGAAAACTCAAAAGAGTCTCACTTCATATACAGAATTAATTAATTACTTAATGAGAAAGGGTTTGAAGATAGTGCCTCAATTATTAAAGTTCAGATCTTTTGTGTACATCCACTTTTTTTTCAGTGATATGGGGCAATTGGACCATCACCCAAGCATGTTCCTGTTACTTTTGGTGCTGGAGAGACTGCACCCCTCCCCGATGGATGGCACCTTTTCTGCTCTCAGCATGGTACCTTTTGTTCCCTTCATTATGAGGTAGTATCATCCTAAGTGAAAATACTGGGGGTGGTCATGGGAATTTTGTGAGGATATTTCAGTTTGTTTTTATTTCAGAAATTATTATATAATAAGAGATGTTAATTAATTAGTTTATGTTTTTCCTTGGGAGGGCTCTTGGATAGACAGGAGCAGGAGGCTTATTGCCCCTGTCCCAGACTACCCTCCAGTGTTTTAGTGGAAGGTTCTTCTCTCATGGGTGCACCCACTGTGTAAGTAGTGTTTTCCTTGGAGACATGCCTGCTAATGGGTGTGTGGTACTGATACAAGGTACTCTTTTGAAAAACATAGCCTGGATATTTGCATTATCCCTGTGTTGAGCTCACCCAGCATGGTGCAGACTTGCTCCTGGCATATAGCCCCTGTTGAGCAGTTCAAGAGGATATCAGGACACCTGGTTCTTCACTTGGAGGAATGTGCTAGGGCATGCAGGGGTGGCTTGTTGATGGCAATGCCATGTAGTACAAGTTCCCACTCATCTCCTTCAAGCTTGGAGTGCCTAAAAAATGAAACATGAACATAGAATATGCATGGAATTCAGAAACAGGCTTTCCTGCTTCGGGAGCCCGTGGCCCCAGTTTTCATTTTGGATTAAACACCACAATAAGCAGGCCTTCAAAAAGTATTCACATTTTCTTGAGAAACACTCTGGAAGCCTATAGTACTGGTTAACTTTTACCTTTCTGCTTACTTCTTGACAAAACGGCAACTTCATTTTATTGTATCCACTGAAAATTGAAATGGACTTGGAGCAGAAGGATAAGAATACCAAACTCAAGAGAGTGTGTTTATTATTTATGTGGTGCTCTGGGTTCTACTTCTGGTTTCACAGAGCCGACTTATGCAGTTTATTGTGAGAAACCATTAAACATGAGATTCTGACGTGTGATTGCTGTGGCCATTTGCTTGCAACAAGTCCTGGCTGTGGCTCTGTTATCTTTGATCACAGAGATGACTCACTCAAGCTGGTTTTGTTTCCTGATACACAAAGTTATCTGTCTCCTTCTTTCAGCATTTGGTGATTCATTTTAGGAATTTGGGTGGTCAGTTTTACTTTCAGGTTCCCTTTTATGACTATCTGAGGGAAAAACCCAAGATATAGTTTTAGAAAGTTAATGTAAGGGGGAAACGCAGAGAATCCCAGTGTACATTACAAACAAAAATATGCCATGGAGGGCTGGAGATGTGGCTCAAGCGGTAGTGCGCTTGCCTGGCATGCATGTGGCCTGGGTTCGATCCTCAGCACCACATATCAACAAAGATGTTGTGTCCGCCGAGAACTAAAAAATAAATATTAAAAATTCTCTCTCTCTCTCTCTCCCCCTCTCTCATTCTCTCTTAAAAAAAAAATATGCCATGGAACTTGGTCATCAGTCTGTGTTGAAAACATTGTTTGCAGGAGTTATTTTTATTTTTATTTTTTTCTATCAGACTATGATGTGTTGGATCCTGGAAGCCACAAATTACTGCATTAAAAATATCTTTCTAAACTTATTTGTTTACATATAATCAGAATGCACATACTACTTATTATCTTAAAAGCAAATATTATATACAACAAAATTGCATTAATATAGAAAATTTAAATACTACTTTGGAGCTACTGTACTTAGTGTGTTTTTAAAAAAAAACAAAAACTAAAAAGACACAAAGTAAGAAGTTTTTAATCATATTGTCCTGATGAAAATGTTGTAGTCAATAGTTGCTTTCTGCCTGAATATAGGTTTATAGTGCACCACCAGAGGAGAAGCTCTGCAGTGGATTCCTTAGTTGGTCAGTAGGCTGGGATTCATTGAGGGTACATGTGTCATAAAGCAATGTTTCTCAAATTTTAAGTTATAAAGATACCACTTGGGAATCTCATGAATTCTGATTCAGTAGAGTCTGGGATGGGCCTGAAAATCTGCCTTTCAAACAGACTTCCGGGTAATATGATCCTGCTGGTCTAAGGACCACACTTTGAGTAGCGGGATTACATTTGGGATATTAAACATCATCAGAGTCATGTACATGGAGACATTTAATAAACTAGACAGGAGTAGGGTCACACTTGGATGTACTTGGTTAGGCTATTTAAGGAGTTTTATAAAAGTAGATTTTGACTCAGGAGTGTAGAATAAGCAAAGATGTATTCTGAGCAGAGAGGTCATTAGAAAAAAGCCTGCTTTTTTTTTTTTTTTTTTTGTTTACCATGACTTCTAGCAAATTGCGCATCATTTTGCTTTTCCAGTACTAAAGGTTAGTTGATTGGGTTGATCAGCCATATGTAATCAGACACACATCTGTGGGATGGTGGTCCATGTCCAAATACACTCTTGTCCCTTGACCAACTACTGTGGTAAATGGAAGGAGCCTAGATTAAAATTAGAATATCCAGTTCTGAGTAGCATCAATTTGCTATAGCAACAACCTATGCTACCCCAAAATGTTCACTGGGGAGATGAACTATAAGTGGATCTTTAAAAAATAGCAAATTTGATAAAATTGCACACATTTGATTTAATGACCTCAGAGAACATTACTCATTAAGAATGTAAAAGATTGATTATGAATCCTATTATTCCAAAGCAATGTTTGTGGTTCTGATGAAGACTGAGCAGTTTTGATTTGGGGTAGCTGTTGAAAATATGGATGTACACATGGGAAATAGGTGGAGTTTTATCTTGATAGCATCCTTAATGGGAACATAAGTACTTAGAAGAGCTCTCATTAGACCCAAGGATACTCTGAATCTAGCTAAAGAGAAAATTTTCAGGTAGTGGGAGTTGCACAGTTGCTTTGACCATACTAAAGTGAATCCTACAATGCAAAGTCTATTAAAAGCCTAACAACAGCTTTTATTTCCCTTGATTTATGTATGCTTACCTGCTATTTCTATTCTCTCTGCATTGCTAAATACCATTTGTATTTTTAGTCCTTTGCTCCACATTTAAGAATATATCCAAGCTTAAGGTTTTTGTTGTTGTTGACTGAAATCTTAGAAATCTCTGGTTTGGATTTTCTAGTTGCGTGTATGTGCTTGCGTGCACACAGTTATAATTGTTGCAACATCTTAGGGACAGAAATAATAATATTAATCCCAACATCTTGTTTACAAATTTTCTTTAATCCAGTGTATTTTATGTGCCTGATGTTTTGCTGGATCCAGGTCCGCAGTCCTTTAATATACTAATATGATAACTCCGATTTAGGACTATTCACCCTTCAGTTGAAATACCACAGAGCATAGTAATTCATGTTTTCAAAGGAAATGTGTCTGGCTTTGTGACACGCTCACTAGTGCCCACTGTCTGGGGCTTTCTAGACACTAGAAGTCTTTTCAGAGACTAAAATGTCTCCTGACATGCATCTTTGAATTCCTTTTCACAGGCAAGTTTCAAGTTTCCCTTGAAGAACTGTAAGAAACCACATATGCCCCAAACCTAGGATCCTGGAGTCTTGAACAGAGCAAAGACCCAGGACTCAAAAGACTGGGTTCTGTCCAGGTTCTGACATTTACTAGTTGTGACACTTGGACAAGGCTCTTTATTCTCTGCAACAGCCTGGTGATCTGTTTGAGGGAGCTGGGGCAGTTGGGAAAGTGGCTCTGTTGCTGAAAACTGAAATTGGAGCATCTGATTAATATCTGTGGAGAAACTCTGTCGTTGCCTTTCATTTGCTTTTGTGGTTGCTTTTAAAAGGTCTTTCCTCCCACCCTCAGCACTACACCTTTGGGCTTATTTTCATTACAAATGACTTTCAGCACCTCTTTTTCCCAATCCATTTTAGTCATTGTTCTCTTAAAGAAGTTTTCAGTGAAATCTACTCTTTTTCTGACAAACACTAAAGTACAAATAGCAATACAGTCTTAAACACATGGTATAGGAATTACCTATAGGGACCTATGTAGTAGAAACTTGTTTAGATGAAATATGAAAATATAGCTGACAAAGAATGGAAAAATACATGTTTTATGTATTTTTGAAATATTTTATGGAAACTTCCTCTCTTATAAGAGAGGAAGGTGGGAATATAAAAATTGAGAAAAAGGATGGGAGAGGAGGGGAGGAGTAGTGGAGATAGGAAGGGCAGCAGAATAGAATAGACATTATGATTGATGTATGTACATTCCATGTATGTATTATATGTCAAATTACATTCTGCTGTCATGTATGACTAAAAAAAAATAAAAATGAATCGTATGGTTAAAAAAAAATCCTCTGCAAGATTACAACCCTCCCCCCCCCCAAAAAAAAGAGTTGATTTTTTAAAGATTGTGTCATTGGGAAGTAATATTGACTCTTGTTTTGTTTTCTTTGAAAGTTATATAATTCAGGTATTACCACTTTAGTCCTTACCCAGGCTATGAAGTGAAACAGCTCATTTTCCACGGTAGTGTGTTGGGGCTTTTGCAGGAGGCAGTAGCTGACTTCTCCTTCTATTTGTGATTGTAACACTGGAAACTCTCCTTCAAGATTGCACATCACATTTCTGTCGGCCATATTCCCAGCATCCTTGTAGATAAATAAAGGACAAGATTTTTTTTTTTTTTTTTTTACAGAGAAATAAAGAAGCAGAGTGGCTACAGCACTGCTGAGCTGGAAGTCAGAAAAGTCCTCATTTTCTGTCCATCTCAGCTCCGGATCACCTCCCCTCCTCTATAGCCTTTGTCATTAAACCTCTTTTCTTGCCATTCATCACAACTGTAATGTGCTATCATGCTCAGTCTCCCCAAGTAAATCTTAATCTCTTTGCACACAGAAATAGTTGTGGGGTTTCTATGTTTTTTTGTGGGTTGTAGTACTTTTCTATAATTTGTTCAGGTTTGGATGCAGAGCTAGACAGAGTCACGTAAAAATGAATCAAATTTTGAAATTGTGACTTTTTGTCTGAGCAGTTGTGTATCTCTGAAGTACACAAGGGATTCCTAGTCCTACTATATTAGAGCCACATTTTGTATCCCACTGGTTACTAGTTATGTAGAAAAGAGGCCCTGATAATTTTCATATTTTACCTGGCTTTTGAGGAGTATTATGTTCTAATATAAGCTCTGACATTTTGTTTATATTGTGACTTCCCCTCTTTGACCCTGTTTCCTTTTCTGTCAAATTAAGATATTGGCCTTGTTGTTACCTAGGTCTGCTCTGGCCTCATGAGCCTGTGACCTGAGACCTTCCTGGACTGTAAACTTCTCTCCCCTGATTGCTTTTTAGGGACTCCTGTGGAAGTCCATCTTTCTGTCCCCTGCTGCATGTTTTAGAGCCATATGAGAGAAGCCTGGATTGATAAGAGTAGGAGAGGGGGTATTTTTTAAATCATAGAATTATAAGTAAGCCAAAACAGGTGGGAAAATCCTCTCAGATTAATGCAGCTTGAATGGAAGACTCATGCAGGAGAGCCCTGTGTGCTTCAGGCTATAGATCAGTGTGATGAGAATAAATAATTCTGCTTATGAAATAGTGCTCCTAAGTTTGCTTATTAAGAAAAATTTTAGAGAGAGGAAGGAGTTGGTAGTATAATGGAGAGAGAGGGCACTTCCTTAAATATATTTCTTCAATATTCAGTTGATAAATGTGTATATGTAATTTACGTAGGGCAACAATGTATCCTTTCAATACATGTATACTTGTATACAGGGTTAATAATCAGATCAGGGTAAGTGGCGTATCCACCACCTTATGTTTCTTTGTGTTGGTAACATTCAAAATCTGAGAACAGACTTTTTCATCCTGCTTTGGCATGTCTCTGCTAATAAACTAGAAACTCCTGAGGCCAGATATAGGTAAACTGCTAGAAAAGAGACATCGTGGCCTATGAGTGAGACCACATACCTGTACCCAGATAAATGATGTGCAAGTGAGCCCAGAATCATGTCAGTAATTTGAGGAAAGTGTAGGATGGGAATGTTATGCCTGGGGCCTACAGAAGGATTTTTCACTAGAAAGGAAAATATTTTATTAATGACCAAACCAGTTGTGTTGATATCAGACTGGATCATTAAATGTATCACTTGCAGAGAACTAGTAAGGATTCCCTAAGAGTAAGTCATGCCTGAGTCACCTCATTGTTAATGGGATTACTAGGATGGTGGATATAGACAGTGCAGCTTTATTTAATATTTGATTTACTTAAATGAAAACAGACTAGATTGCATGTTTATCAAATTTGTGTGTGAAGTAAACATTACAGGCAAGGGAATAGAAAATCAAAATAGTTTTCAAGCATAGGCATGACAAACACAATTTCAGCCTTGTGGCCGTTACCTCTGTGTGGCTATTACTTCTGTGTGGCTGGAGGGGAAGGGTTCAGTTGAAAGCCATATACTCTAGTTTCCATTTAATTTGTGATGTGTTGTTTTTGTTTGATTGTTTATATGTCTGATATAGCCCATAATTGAAAAGTAATATTCAAAATAGCTTTAGATTGATGGGCTGAGACTATCAAGATAACATTTAATAGAGATATGTATCATATTCTGATTTTTTCAATTAAAAATCATACACATGCAAAATGAGGGATATCTGGCTTCATGGAAGTTTTTATGAAAAGTAAACAACAAAAAAGTCTTGTGGAATGGGATTTCCTTGTGACCTGTGACAATTGTAGTGTGACAATTGCCACTTTTTGATAGCAGAGGCAATAATCCCCCTGAACTCTGTTGCTTAAACTAAACCCCACATTATTCTGTTTATTATTCTGCTCTGGGATCCCCATTTTAGAAGGGTCATTGATAAACTAATATTTATCCAGGGGAGGTGACCAACATAAGGAGGAAGCTAAACATCTGGAAATCATTAGAATGGAGAAGACTTAGAGGCAACGTGGTGATTGTCTTTACATACTTGATTGTCTTTACATACTTGAGGGCAGAAGGCACACAATTTCTTTCTTTCTTTTTTTTTTTCCTTCTCGATAAAATAGTTGGAGATTTCAGCTTTTAATATAAAAAAGAGTTCTGTGAAAGTCAGCCTTCTCCATCAAGGACATAAAAATTTTCCTAATGCTGAGCTGTCCATAGTGTTTGAGGAAAACTGATCATACGTTGAGAATATTTTGTGAAGGGTTTCTGCAGTGTGTCTGTATTTGGGTTAGATGACTATCCAAGGCATCTATTTGGGATGTCTTATTTCAAAACAGTGGAACCACTCGGAATTTAGTAGATTCTAAATGGGCAGTGAATTACATGATAGAATCTTCCTTTAATGGAAGCATATTTGATGCATATTTGCAGATTTTTAAATGGATCTTCAGTTTCCCAAAGAAAGGGGTGCAGTTTTTAACGTGGCCTGCAAGGTTATGGTGATCTGCTCCTAAATGGTGCCCTCCAGGAATTAATTCACCTAAATTTAGCTTCTAAATAACTTCTATAACTTTGTTCTTAAAACATTTTTTGGCCTATGTGATGTTATGTCTGAAAAGCATTCCTTATTAATTTAATTATCTTTTTTTTGTGTGTGTGTGGTTGCTATATTTTTCTCTATTCCAGATGTTGGCTTAAGCCACATTTGTTTTCTGAGAAGCATAAGAAATATCTGAGTCTTTGAGAAGTTAGAGATGCTTTTCTGAATTGATTGAAATAGATAACTCTTTGTGGTCCAAACTTACCAGAGGAACTTTTTGAACGGAGATCCCTGCAGAGAGAGTAGCAGAGTCCTCAAGCCTTGCCCATTACAAAAGTAGAAACACTCAAGAATAGGGCTTTCCCAGTACTGTTAATGTAGAATATCCTCTTCCCCCAGCATAGAATTCCCAGACTCCACCCTTCCTGTGGTTACCACTGATTTCCAGGAGGCTTAGGGAAACAGGGTACAGGAAATGAGTCTCCCTACACCATCCTCATTTGCTAAGAGTTGTTGGTGAAAGAAGGAACCTGCTACCTCATCAGTCTGGAAACCCTGACCTCTTGGTTTAAGTAGTGTGACTGTGTGACACCAGGCCAGGCTTTGGGCCAGATGTCAAGGTGAGATGTTCATTTCTGCTCAAGGGGTTTTCAGTTGCTCACTTTTCCTCTTTGCCTATAGACTAAATTGTGCCCACTCTTTTTTTTTTTTTTCACAGACATGTCAATGACCCCAGTGTTGGTTTCTTTGAGGCTGATTGTATCACAGGGACATATATTTGAAATAAAGCCATGAGACTTTGGTGATGGCATTTTAGGACTTAAATAAAGAAGACATAGAAGCAGCGTTTGGAAGGTTCTTTCCCAGTGCTGGTGGAATCACACTGGGCAACTGCCTACTCTGCCTCCTTACTGTGGCTCTGCCTAGTTTTTATTTGGAGAGCTGTGCTTGTGGCCTTCCGAATTCTATGTAGCAGTAGCTGAGGTTCAGCATGTGAAATGAAATCATGTTTTTTGTATTCTATGGCTGTTTGCATAAAAATATATTCTGTTGTCTGACACCAATTTTTTTTCCCCTCTCGGTTCCTAAAGAGGGCCCAGCCAATTTCATCTCTGATGACAGATCTCTTTAAGACCTTTTTCTAAGTATGTCTTTGAGCAAGAGGAATGAGGAGTTCACCTCTTATGGAATGCATTGACAAAGCAAGCTAGAAAAACAAAACTTGTAGGGAAGAGCTTTTCTTAAATGTTATCTGTTACTTTAACAGGCCAATTCAGGTCATGTTAGAACAAGTTATTTGATCTGCAAACAATCTCATTCTTAGGTGAAATTTCTGACAATGATGATAATCTGTGGCCTATTGCTGCCATTCACTCTAAAACTTAGAATCCAATCAGTTGATTGTTGGCTAAACATTCCTTGTGTACTTAGTGGTGTTAGGTCTTGGGCAAAATGCTAAGTAAAGAAAAAGGTCTTCATCCTCAAAAAGAATATCCAGTCTAGCTGGTGAGATAGAACAACAGCCTATAGGCCTGACCATGTATATTAACCACTTCCTTATAGGATATCTATCCTAAGGATAAGGCTTAGTGGGTTCCAGAAAGTCCAGAAAGCTTCCTCAAGTAGCAGAGCAGGGGAAAAAAGGAAATTCAGCTTGCCATCTCGAGGACTTTTAGAAGTCACTCATGGTGATTTCATGTGAGAACAAAGTCAGGCCATGCACTCTGCAGACAGTGGGGCCCAACAAGGGGGAGATTGTGATAGAGCTTTATGATTCATAACTTGGAAGTCATCATAAAGAGCTTTGCTTCCACTTGAACCATGGGTGACCCAAGAAATTCACAAAAATAAATGGCTTATTGTTTAACAGGAGAAACCATTGATATGGAATAAGAACAGTATTTGCCCCAAAGATGGCATTTTACTCTTGTGGGAATACTGAATAGTAATGGGGGAAAGTTTAAATTTAGTAATATTAAAATTTTTAAATGCTTTAGCAATATTTTTCCAAAAGGAACTGTCATTTTCTTGGCCATAAATATTTTCTCAAAAATAGTAGACAAGGTGCTCAGCAGGCATTTTAAATTCTAACTTAAGAATTTCACAGTACCAAGTTCCAAATGCTGACAATATGCAGTTTTTTATCCTATGTAGTAGGGATCATTTTAAGTCCAGAAGTATATATGTATATTTTTCTTTTCAAACAGATATGAATTAGGGAATAAATAGGCAGACAAAGATTAATTATAGTAGGCTTCAAATGAAGACATGGAAAAATAACATTATAATATGTTTTGGTTATCTTTCCCTGACTGGCATAGTTTTTTTCTACTCTGCTTCTGAGTCTTGACCCTTGCTAGACTATAGTAACCCTCCTGCCCAACTTCATTCTCAGGGGACAAGTTCAAAACCCCCACTGGTGCCTGAAACTATAAAGTACCAGATCCTACGTGTACTATGTTTGTTACTATAATACCACACACTATAGCTGTAACTTGAATTGTGGCAGAAAAACTAGCATGAATTTCTTTTTTCTCTCTTTACAGTTTCACAGGGACTACTTCATTTGTTCTTATAAATCTTACCACCAACCTGATTATTCTCTTTCCTTATTAAGTTGAGAACTTCTACTTTTTAGGAATCATCTTATCTTGGGCATATCTGAATTTCAAGCATCACTGTTGTTATGACTTGAACACAAGCACTCATTACTGCCATGGTCAGTCTGATAAGTGAGGTGGCTGGCTGTTCACAGGTGGGTAGCATCTATATTGTGGATATGCTGTACAAAGGGCTGACTCATGTCTCTGGTGGAACAGAGCAGGGTCGCATGAGATTTATTCATGCTATTCAAAATGGTACACAAACTAAAACGTATCAATTGTTTATTCCTGGAATTTTCCATGTGGTATTTTTGGGCCATGGGTAACTGAAATTGCAGAAAGCAAAACCTTAGCTAAGCAGGGACTCCTTCATTTATAATCTAGTTAAAACAAGCTTCATTAGTCACATTGGCTGGACTAGATGCATTGTGACCTGCATGCTTTTGCTTGTTCCTCCTTAGCTTATTTTTCTCACTCACCTGGAACATTGAGACATTCCGCTGCTTGTCTCCCTCCAAGCCAGTTACAGACATCCTCTTTTTTATAGTATATGTTCTCTTTTTTATGTTTATGATCAAGAAGTTTATTTATTGGCATTGGAGAATGTTTGCACTATTGCAT